>NC_069506.1:198178302-198265802 GCF_027579735.1 Bombina bombina | reverse complement strand
TGACACTTTTTTATGGGTTGACACTTTTTTATGGCAAATGGTTTTTACTTATAAACATCGTTTTTGAGACACTTAGAAGGTCCTTTTGTGTTTCTTTCAGGGGTTGTTACCCACATGGCTAAGATTATAACTCCTAGGAGTGTTTCTTTAGGCCTCACAGCACCGGAGTAAGGTGGGAGGGGCCTAATTTCATGCCTCAGATGCGCAGTTAGATGGACTAGATCTTCAGGCTGTGTTCACATGGTGGCTCCTGCTACAATTTGAGGACCCATAAGAAGCTTTCTCTTGTTAAGTGTATCCAGTCCACGGATCATCCATTACTTATGAAATATATTCTCCTTCCCAACAGGAAGCTGCAAGAGTCCACCCACAGCAAAGCTGCTATATAGCTCCTCCCCTAACTGCCATATTCAGTCATTCTCTTGCAAGCCTCAACATAGATAGGAGGTTGTGAGAGTCTGTGGTGCTTTCTACTTAGTTTATTCTTCAATCAAAAGTTTGTTATTTTTAAATGGCACCGGAGTGTGCTGTTTATCTCAGGCAGTATTTGGAAGAAGAATCTGCCTGCGTTTTTCTATGATCTTAGCAGACGTAACTAAGATCCATTTGCTGTTCTCACACATTCTGAGGAGTGAGGTACTTCAGAGGGGGAATGGCGTGCAGGTTTTCCTGCAGATAAGGTATGTGCAGTAAAATATTTTTCTAGGAATGGAATTGACTAAGAAAATACTGCTGATACCGAAGTAATGTAAGTAAAGCCTTAAATGCAGCGATAGCGACTGGTATCAGGCTTATTAATAGAGATACATACTCTTGTAAAAATGTGTTTTAAAACGTTTGCTGGCATGTTTAATCGTTTTTTAACATATGTTTGGTGATAAAACTTATTGGGGCCTAAGTTTTTTCCACATGGCTGGCTTAAATTTTGCATAGAAACAGTTTCCTGAGGCTTTCCACTGTTATAGTATAAAAGTTACAGTTGGTGCAGTTAAAATTACAAACAGTGACATTCAGCTTCCCTCAGCAGTCCCCTGCATGCTATAGGACATCTCTGAAGGGCTCAAAAGGGCTTCAAAAGTAGGAGCTGTTATGACTGTTTAAAACATATTTTTCGTTTTGTTAATCTGTTTTTTGTATTAAGGGGTTAATCATCCATTTGCAAGTGGGTGCAATGCTCTGCTAACTTGTTACATATACTGTAAAAATTTTGTTAGTTTAACTGCCTTTTTTCACTGTTATTTCAAATTTTGGCAAAATTTGTTTCTCTTAAAGGCACAGTAACGTTTTATATATTTGCTTGTTAACTTGATTTAAAGTGTTTTCCAAGCTTAATAGTCTCATTATTAGTCTGTTCTAACATGTCTGACATAGAGGAAGCTCTGTGTTCATTATGTTTTAAAGCCATGGTGGAACCCCATCTTAGAATGTGTACCAGATGTACTGATTTCATGTTAAACAATAAAGATCATTTTTTGTCTTTAAAAACATTATCACCAGAGGATTCTGTCGTGGGGGTAGTTATGCCGACTAACTCTCCCCACGTGTCAGACCTTTTGACTCCCGCTTTAGGGACTCACGCTCAAATGGCGCCAAGTACATCAAGGGCACCCATAGCGTTTCTTTACCAGGGGATTCTGTCGAGGGGAAAGTTATGCCGACTAACTCTCCCCACGTGTCAGACCCTTCGACTCCCGCTTCAGGGACTCACGCTCAAATGGCGCCAAGTACATCAAGGGCGCCCATAGCGTTTATTTTACAAGACATGGCAAAGGTGGTGAATAATATTCTGGCAGCAGTATTAGTCAGACTACCTGAAATTAAAAGAAAGCAGTTAGCTCTGGGGGTAGATACAGAGCATACAGACGCTTTAAGAACCATGTATGATACTACCTCACAATATGCTTAGTCTGTGGGTGATTTTTTTTTTTTTGACTCAGGGAAGATGATTTAACCTGATTCTGATATTTAAAATTTATGCTTGAGAACCTCCACTTGTTGCTCAGGGAGGCTTTGGCTGCTCTGAATGAATGTGTACAATTGCAGGGCCAGAGAAATTGTGTAGACTGGATAAATAATATGCAGTGCCGGTGTGTACTGATGTTTTTCCAATACCTAAAGAGGTTTACTAAAAATTTTTTTAATAAGGAATGGGATAGACCAGGTGTGCCGTTCTCTTCCCCTCCTATTTTTTAGAAGAATGTTTTCTAATAGTTACCACCACACGGGACTTCTGGCAGACAGTTCCTAAGGTGGAGAGAAGAGTTTCTACTCTAGCTAAGCGTACCACTACCTCTGACGAGGACAGTTGTGCTTTTTAGATCCAATGGATAAAAAATGTTTATTCAACAGGGTTTTATCCTGCAGCCCCTTGCATATATTGCTTCTGTCACTGCTGCTGCGGCGTTCTGGGTTGAGTCTCTTGATGAGGCTTTACAGTTAAGCGACTCCATTGGATGAATATATTTGACAAGCTTATGCTAGCCAATTCCTTTGTTTTCTGATGCCTTGTTCATTTGACTAGACTAACGGCTAAGAATTCTGTTTTTTACTATACTGGCGCGCAGAGCGCTATGGCTTATATCATGGTCAGCTGTCGTGACTTTAATAAATAAGCTACTTAACTTCCCTTCAAGGGGCAGACCCTATTCGGGCCTGGTTTGAAGGAGATTATTGCTTATATCACTGGAGGAAAAGGTCATGCCCTTCCTCAGGATAGGTCTAAATCAAGGGCAAAAAAAAAAAAAAAGAAAGTCTAATTTTCGTACCTTTTAAAAACTTCAGGGCAGGTGTGGCATCCTCTTCCTCTAAGGCAAAACAAGAGGGAATTTTTGCTCAGTCCAAGGCGGTCTGGAGACAATCGGACCTGGAACAAAGATAAGCAGGCCAAGGAGCCTGCTGCTGCCTCTAAGGCAGCATGAAGGAACGGACCCCTATCCGGTAACGGATCCTATAGGGGGCAGACTTTCATTCTTTGCCCAGGTGTGGGCAAGAGATGCCCAGGATCCCTAGGCATTGGAATTTATATCCCAGAGATATCTTCTGGATTTCAAAGATTCCCCCCCCAAAAAATGGGAGATTTCGCCTTTCACAATTATCTGCAAACCAGATAAAGGAGGAGGCATTCTTACATTGTGTACGAGATCCATCCAGTTCCAAGAGAGGAACAGGGACAGAGTTTTTACTCAAATCTGTTTGTGGTTCCCAAGGAGAGGGAACCTTCAGACCTATTTTGGATCTAAAGATCTTAAACAAATTCCTCAGAATTCCGTCATTTAAGATGGAAACTATTCGTACCATCTTAACTATGATCCAGGAGAGTCAATAGAGGACTACAATGGATTTGAAGGATGCTTATCCTCACATTGTGATGCATAAAGATCACCATCGTTTTTCAGGTTTGCCTTTCTAGACAGGCATTACCAGTTTGTAGCTCTTTCCTTTGGGATATCTACAGCCCCAAGAATCTTTATGGAGGTTCTGGGGTCGCTTTGGCGGTCCTTAGACCGCGGGGCATAGAAGTGGCCCCTTATTTAGACGACATCCTGATACAGGCGTCAAACATCCAAATTGCCCAGTCTCATACGGACGTAGTACTGGCATTTCTGAGATCACATGGGTGGAAAGTGAACAAGGAAAGAGTTCTCTATCCCCAATCTCAAGGGTTTCCCTCCTAGGGACTCTGATAGATTCTGTAGAAATGAAAATTTACCTGACGGAGTCCAGGTTGTCAAAGTTTCTAAATTTCTGCCGTGTTTTTTTCATCCCATCCGCGCCCTTCGGTGGCTCAGTACATGAATGAAATCGGCTTAATGGTAGCGGCAAGGGACATAGTACCGTTTGCACGTCTACATTTCAGACCGCTGCAACTATGCATGCTCAGTCAGAGGAACGGGGATTACACAGATTTGTCCCCCTGTTAAACCTGGACCAAGAGACCAGAGATTCTCTTCTCTGGTGACTATGTCGGGTCCATCTGTCCAAGGGTATGACCTTCCGCAGGTCAGATGGGACAATTGTTACAATAGATGCCAGCCTTTTAGGTTGGGATGCAGTCTGGAACTCCCTGAAGGCTCAGGGATAGTGGACTTAGGAGGAGACCCTCCTTCTAATAAATATTCTGGAACTGGGAGTGATATTCCATGCTCTTCAGACTTGGCCTCAGTTAGCAACTCTGAGGTACATCATACTCAGTCGGACAATATACACGACTGTGGCTTACATCAGCCATCAAGGGGGAACAGAAGTTCCCTAGCGATGTTAGAAGTCTTAAAATAATTCACTGGACAGAGACTCACTCTTGTCTATCAGCTATCCATATCCCAGGTGTTGAGAACTGGGAGGTGGATTTTCTAAGTCGTCAGACTTTTCTTCCGGGGGAGTGGGATTTCCTCCGGAGGTCAAGACCAAGCAGGAGAGGGCTTTGGTGTTTTTGACAGCGCCTGCGTAGCCACGCAGGACCTGGTATGCAGATCTGGTGGACATGTCATCCTTTCCATCACGGTCTCTGCTTCAGAGACAGGTCCCTCTACCTCAGGGTCCTTTCAACCATCTAAATAGAATCAATCTGAGATGGACTGCCTGGAGACTGAACGCTTGATGTTATCAAAGCATGGCTTCTCCGAGTCAGTCATTGATACCTTAATACAGACATGAAAGCCTGTCTCTAGGAAAATTGAACATAGATATGGTGTAAATATCTGATTGTTATGAATCCAAGGGTTACTCATGGAGTAAAGTCTGGATTCCCAGGATATTATCTTTTCTCCAAGATGTTTTTTGAGAAAAGGGTTGTCAGCTAATTCCTTAAAAGGGGACAGATTTTTACTCTGTCTATTTTTTTGCACAAGCGTCTGGCAGGTATTCTAGACGTTCAGGCATTTGGTCAGGCTTTGGTTAGATCCAAGCCTGTGTTTAAAACTGTTGCTCCGCCATGGAGCTTAAACCTGATTCTTAAGGTTCTTCAAGAAGTTCCGTTTGAACCTTTTTTGTTCCATAGATATCAATCTTTATCTTGGAAAGTTCCTTTTGGGTAGCTAATTCCTCGACTCGTAGAGTCTCCAAGTTATCTGTGTTACAATGTGATTCTCCTTATCTGGTCCTTCGTACGGATAAGGTAGTCCTGCGTACCAACCTGGGTTTTTTCCTAAGGTGGTATCTAACAAGTACATCACTCAAGAGATAGTTGTTCCATGCTTGTATCCTAATCCTTCCTCAAAGAAGGAACGTCTATTACACAATATTGGACGTGGTTTGTGCTTTAAAGTTTTACTTACAAACTACTACAGTTTTCATCAAACGTTCACCTTGTTTGTTGTCTATTCTGGACAGAGGAGAGGTCAAAAAACTTCAGCAGCCTCTCTGTCTTTTTGGTTAAAAAGCATAATTCATTTAGCTTATGAGACTGCTGGACAGCAGCCTCCTGAAGGGATTACAGTTCATTCTACTAGAGCTGTGGTTTTCACTTGGGCCTTTTTTAAATGTGGCTTCTGTTGAACAGATTTACAAGACGGAGTCTTGGTCTGCGCTTCATACTTTTCAAATTTAACAAATTTGATACCTTGCTTCTTCGGGGGCTATTTTTGGGAGAAAGGGTTTTTTACAGGCAGTGGTAACTTCCGTTTAAGTACCTGCCTTGTCCCTCCCATCATCCGTGTACTTTAGCTTTGGTATTGGTATTCCATAAGTAATGGATGATCCGTGGACTGGATACACTTAACAAAAGAAAACATAATTTATGCTTACCTGATAAATTTATTTCTCTTGTAGTGTATCCAGTCCACGGCCCACCCTGTCACTTTAAGGCAGGTAATTTTTTCATTTGAACTACAGTCACCACTGCACCCTATGGTTTTTCCTTTCTCTGCATGTTTTCGGTCGAATGACTGAATATGGCAGTTAGGGGAGGAGCTATATAGCAGCTTTGCTGTGGGTGGACTCTTGCAGCTTCCTGTTGGGAAGGAGAATATATTTCATAAGTAATGGATGATCCGTGGACTGGATACACTACAAGAGAAATAAATTTATCAGGTAAGCATAAATTATGTTTTTTCCCCATAAATCCGACTCCTAAGGGAAGGTAGGGCCACAGCAGAGCTGTGGAAAGGTGCTAAATTTGTTTTAACCGGTCTGTTAGCTTACTATTGATCCGGTTTGGGCATTAAGGGGTTAATAGATTTTTTTGCTAGCTGTGCAATCTTACCAATGCTTTAGGTACATACTGTGAACATTTCAGAAAGTTTGGTGCATTTTTCACTGTTTTGGAAAATTGTGTACCTTTATTATTTCTTAAAGGCACAGTAACGTTTTTTTGCAAAGTGTGTTTTTGCTTGATTAATGTGATTTCTAAGCCTGTTTGTCTTACTATTAGTCTGTTAAACATGTCTGTCACCAAGGAAAATCCTTGTTCAATGTGTTTAGAAGCCATGGTGGAACCCCCTCACAAAATGTGTCCCACGTGTACTGATATGTCTATACTTTTTAAAGACCATATTGTTGCACTTAAAAATGTGGCCCAAGATGATTCTCAGACAGAAGGTAATGAGGTTAGCCCGTTGACCTCTCCCCAAGTGTCACAACCAGTTACGCCCGCTCAAGCGACGCCTAGCACCTCTAGCGCGTCTAACTCTTTTACCTTACAAGATTTGGTGGCAGTTATGGATAATACCCTCTCAGTATTTTTATCTAAGCTGCCCGTGTTACCTGCAAAGCGTGCCGTGTTACCTGCAAAGCGTGATAGCTCTGTTTTAAGAACAGATTATGAACATTCTGACGCTATAGTAGCCGTATCCGATATACACTCACAACGCTCTGAAATGGGGCAGAGGGATGTGCTGTCTGAGGGAGAAGTTTCCGATTCGGGAAAGGTTGCTCCTCAGACAGACTCAGATACGTTGGCCTTTAAATTTAAACTAGAACACCTCTGCTTATTACTCAGGGAGGTATTAGTTACTCTGGATGACTGTGACCCTTTGGTGGTCCCAGAGAAATTGTGTAAAATGGACAAGTACCTAGAAGTTCCTTTTTACACTGATGTGTTCCCGGTCCCTAAGAGGATTGCGGATATAGTAACTAGGGAGTGGGATAGACCAGGTATTCCGTTTGTTCCCCCTCCTGTTTTTAAGAAAATGTTCCCCATATCTGACACCACGCGGGACTCGTGGCAGACGGTCCCTAAGGTGGAGGGGGCTGTTTCTTCACTTGCTAAACGCACAACTATACCAATTGAGGACAGTTGTGCTTTTAAAGACCCTATGGATAAAAAATTAGAGGGTCTACTTAAGAAAAGTTTTGTTCATCAAGGTTTTCTTCTCCAACCTATAGCGTGCATTGTTCCTGTAACTACTGCAGCTGCTTTCTGGTTCGAGGCGCTGGAAGATGCGCTCCAGACGGGGACCTCATATGAGGATATTATGGACAGAATTAAGGCTCTTAAGCTGGCTGATTCTTTTATCACAGATGCCGCTTTCCAACTAGCTAAGTTAGCGGCAAAGAATTCAGGTTTTGCCATTCTGGCGCGCAGGGCGCTATGGCTCAAGTCTTGGTCGGCCGATGTGTCGTCAAAATCCAAACTACTGAACATCCGTTTCAAAGGAAAGACCCTTTTTGGGCCTGAATTGAAAGAGATTATCTCTGAAATCACTGGGGGAAAAGGCCATGCTCTCCCTCAGGACAAATCCTTTAAAGGGACATTAAACACTAAATACATGCTAGATAGAATGGTGCATTCAAAGAAAAGATTAGTCCATGACTAACATGTAGATGTATTTGTTAAAGTTTCATTAGTTGTTTAAAAAGTGACAAAATAAGTGTAAAGTTTTAGTGTCTATAAAACACTGGGAGCTGCCATGTTGTAACTTGTGTTATCTTCTCTGCTGTGGCCAATTAGGGTCAGTTATAAATAGGTCACTAGAGGGTGCAGCCAATGGTTGTGCTGGATTTAACAGTGTTCTGCACTTCCATTTTTAACAGGAACTGAAAAGCTCACAATTTCAGAATGGAATTACAGGCAAAAAGGACAAAATAAATAATGAAAGTATATTGCAGAGTTGTTTTATTATATACAATTTATCATTTTATATTACCATCTCAAAGTGTTTAACGTCCCTTTAAGACAAGGAACAAACAAAATAATTTTCGTTCCTTTCGAAATTTCAGGAGCGGTCTCGCTTCATCCTCCCCTGCTGCGAAGCAAGAGGGTAACACTTCACAACCCAGGGCAGCCTGGAAACCTTACCAGGGCTGGAACAAGGGTAAACAGGCCAAGAAGCCTGCAGCTGGCCCCAAGACAGCATGAAGGGGTAGCCACCGATCCGGGACCGGATCTAGTAGGGGGCAGACTCTCTCTCTCTTCGCTCAGGCCTGGGCAAGAGACGTACACGATCCCTGGGCCTTAGAGATTGTATCCCAGGGATATCTTCTAGAATTCAAGGACTCCCCTCCAAGGGGAAGGTTCCATATTTCTCGTCTGTCTACAGACACGACAAAGAAAGAGGCGTTCTTGCGCTGTGTAGAAGACCTACATACAATGGGAGTGATCCACCCAGTTCCAATTGCGGAACAAGGGCTGGGGTTTTACTCAAACCTGTTTGTGGTTCCCAAAAAAGAAGGAACTTTCAGACCAATCCTGGATCTCAAAATTCTAAACAAATTCCTCAGAGTCCCATCATTCAAGATGGAGACCATTCGGACAATCTTACCAATGATCCTGGAGGGTCAATATATGACTACCGTGGATCTAAAGGATGTGTATTTACAGATTCCTATCCACAAAGATCATCACCAGTTTCTCAGGTTCGCTTTTCTGGACAAGCATTATCAGTTTGTGGCTTTCCCTTTCGGGTTGACAACTGCTCCCAGAATTTTAACAAAGGTGCTAGGGTCCCTCCTGGCGGTGCTAAGGCTGCGGGGCATAGCAGTGGCGCCTTATCTAGACGACATCTTAATTCAGGCGTCAACTTTCCAAAGAGCCAAGTCTCACACGGAAATTGTAGTGGCCTTTCTGAGGTCTCACGGGTGGAAGGTGAACATCAAAAAGAGTTCTCTCTCCCCCCTCACAAGAGTTCCCTTCCTAGGAACACTAATAGACTCGGTAGAAATGAAAATATTTCTGACGGAGGTCAGAAAGTTAAAACTCTTAACTACTTGCCGAGCTCTTCATTCCATTCCTCGGCCATCTGTAGCTCAGTGCATGGAGACAATTGGATTAATGGTAGCGGCAATGGACATAGTCCCTTTTGCACGGATACACCTCAGACCACTGCAACTATGCATGCTCAAACAGTGGAATGGGGATTATGCAGATTTGTCTCCTCAAATACAGTTGGACCAGGGGACCAGAGATTCTCTTCTCTGGTGGTTGTCTCAGGATCACCTGGCTCAGGGAATGTGTTTCCGCAGACCAGAGTGGATCATCGTAACGACCGACGCCAGTCTGTTGGGCTGGGGTGCTGTCTGGGACTCCCTGAAAGCTCAGGGCTTATGGTCTCGGGAAGAAGCTCTTCTCCCGATAAACATTTTGGAACTGAGGGTGATATTCAACGCTCTTCAGGCATGGCCTCAGCTAGCTGCGGCCAAATTCATCAGATTTCAGTCGGACAACATCACGACTGTAGCTTACATCAACCATCAAGGGGGAACAAGGAGTCCCCTAGCAATGATGGAAGTAACCAAAATAATCAGGTGGGCGGAGTATCACTCTTGTCACCTCTCAGCAATTCACATCCCAGGAGTAGACAACTGGGAAGCGGATTTTCTAAGTCGTCAGACTTTTTATCCGGGGGAGTGGGAACTCCACCCGGAGGTATTTGCCCAGCTATGGGGCACTCCAGAATTGGATCCGATGGCGTCCCGTCAGAATGCCAAACTTCCTCTTTACGGGTCCAGGTCCGGGGATCCCCAGGCGGTGTTGATAGATGCTCTAGCAGCGCCTTTGGTCCTTCAATCTGGCCTATGTGTTTCCACCGTTTCCTCTCCTTCCTCGTCTGGTTGCCAGAATCAAGCAGGAGAGGGCGTCAGTGATTGTAATAGCACCTGCGTGGCCACGCAGGACTTGGTATGCAGACCTAGTGGACATGTCATCCGTTCCACCATGGACTCTGCCAATGAGGCAGGACCTTCTACTTCAAGGTCCTTTCAAACATCCAAATCTAATTTCTCTGCGTCTGACTGCTTGGAGATTAAACGCCTAATTCTATCTAAGCGTGGTTTCTCTGAGTCGGTTATCGATACCCTGATTCAGGCTAGAAAGCCTGTCACCAGGAAAATCTATCATAAGATTTGGCGAAAATATCTTTGTTGGTGCGAATCCAAGGGTTACTTATGGAGTAAGATTAGGATTCCCAGGATATTGTCTTTTCTCCAAGATGGATTGGAGAAAGTATTGTCAGCTAGTTCCTTAAAAGGACAGATATCTGCTTTGTCTATTCTTTTACACAAACGTCTGGCGGAGGTACCAGACGTTAAAGCGTTTACTCAGGCTTTAGTCAGAATCAAGCCTGTTTATAGACCTGTGGCTCCGCCATGGAGTCTGAATTTAGTTCTTTCAGTTCTGCAAGGGGTTCCGTTTGAACCTTTACATTCCATAGATAGTAAGCTTTTATCTTGGAAAGTTTTGTTTTTGGTAGCTATCTCTTCTGCGTGAAGAGTTTCAGAGTTATCTGCTTTACAGTGTCACTCACCTTACTTGGTGTTCCATGCAGATAAGGTAGTTTTACGTACCAAACCTGGTTTTCTTCCTAAGGTTGTGTCCAATAAGAATATTAACCAGGAAATTGTTGTTCCTTCTCTGTGTCCTAATCCTTCGTCAAAGAAGGAACGTCTGTTACACAATCTTGATGTGGTTCGTGCTTTAAAGTTCTATTTACAAGCAACTAAAGATTTCAGACAAACAACTTCCTTGTTTGTCATCTATTCTGGTAAGAGGAGAGGTCAGAAGGCGACTGCTACCTCTCTTTCCTTTTGGCTGAAAAGCATCATCCGTCTGGCCTATGAGACTGCTGGCCAGCAGCCTCCTGAAACAATTGCTGCTCATTCTACCAGAGCAGTGGCTTCCACATGGGCTTTTAAAAATGAGGCTTCTGTTGAACAGATTTGTAAGGCAGTGACTTGGTCTTCGCTGCATACTTTTTCCAAATTTTACAAATTCGATACTTTTGCTTCTTCGGGGGCTATTTTTGGGAGAAAGGTTTTACAAGCAGTGGTGCCTTCCGTTTTAAGGTACCTGTCTTGTTCCCTCCCTTCATCCGTGTCCTAAAGCTTTGGTATTGGTAACCCACAAGTAAAGGATGAATCCGTGGACTGGATACACCTTACAAGAGAAAAAGATGTGCACGTCTAAAACATATAAAAACAGAATTTATGCTTATCTGATAAATTACTTTCTCTTGTGGTGTATCCAGTCCACGGCCCGCCCTGGCTATTTATTAAGTCAGGTAGATTTTTTTGTTTAAACTACAGTTACCACTGCACCCTATGGTTTCTCCTTTTTCTTCCTAACCTCCGGTCGAATGACTGGGGGGTGGAGCTAGAGGGGGAGCTATATGGACAGCTCTGCTGTGTGCTCTCTTTGCCACTTCCTGTTAGGAAGGAGAATATCCCACAAGTAAAGGATGAATCCGTGGACTGGATGCACCACAAGAGAAAGTAATTTATCAGGTAAGCATAAATTCTGTTTTTATATGTTTTAGACGTGCACATCTTCTTTATGCTGTTTTATATATGATTTTATATTTTCATTACCTTGAATAAATTAATATCTATTTAAAAATATTGGTAATATACGCTCTTATTCCATGTACCTGCATGCAGTGCTGTTCTGAAATCTCAGCGCTGTGTGTGTGTGTGTGTATGTATATATATATATATATACACACACACACTTTTTATTATAATTTCAATAAAGAATTTTTATATTATTGTAATTAGTTTACGCCCACTCCAGCAACGTTGTTTGAGCCAATATAAGTCTTTTCTGCTTTCACATTTGCAGCTTCTTTTTAGCCCAGTAATTATTATTATCAGGTATTTATAGAGCGCCAACAGGTTCCGCAGCACTATGAACATATGTGGTATATAAAAACGATTACAGGGATCAAATGGGGAGAGAGGGTCCTGCCGAGAGTTGCACTGTTGTAGTTGGCTCTTATGAAGGTGAACTACAAACAGCTGGTTTCATAGGCTTACATGCTATGGGGTTTTAGGGAATAGCAGTGGAGATTGGAAGGTTAGTGTAGGCTGTAAGCATGCCTGAATAGTATAGTCTTCAGGGAGCACTTGAAGCTTTTAAAACTAGGGGAGATTCTTGTGGAGTGAGGCAGAGAGTTCCATAAGATGGGAGCCAGTCTGGAGAAATCTTGTAGACGGGAATGTTAGGAGGTACCAAGAGAGGAGGAGAGTAGGAGATCATGAGCGGAGCGAATGGGACGTGAGGGAGAGTATCTGGAGACAAGGTCTGAGATGTAGGGGGGAGCAATGCAATTGAGGGCTTTGTGTGGCAGAGGAATTCATTATGGATTGTTAAGGAGCTAGGCGGCAGCTAGGGAGACCAGAGAGGATAGAGTTGCAGTAGTCGAGGCGGGAAAGGATGAGAGAGTGGATTAAAATCTTTGTTGTGTCTTGTGTAAGGAAATGTCTAATTTTAGCGATGTTTTTAAGGTGGAGGCGGTAGGCTTTAGCCAAGGACTAAATGTGAAGAGTGAAAGAAAGATCTGAGTCAAGTGTGACCCCAAGACATTGGGCATGTGAGGTTGGGGTAATGATGGAGTTATCAACAGTTATAGAGACATGGGGGGTGGAGATTTTGGAAGAAGGGGGGAAAATAAGGCTCAGTTTTGGAGAGATTTAGCTTGAGGACATCCAAGATGAGATATGAGAGAGACAGTAATGCTTTTCACAGAGTATAACTTTCGTGTATATAAATATAGCTTGTTCAAATTATGCTTTTTCAATAATAAAAAAAAACCATTCATTTTGAAAATTCTCTTTTTAGATATAACAAAGGGACATGATAATATACAATTTGTCTTTAAGTTAATTTTGTTAAATTGAAACCACTACTGCAGTAGTAGTAGTGGGGAATATAGCTATATACGTAGGGAACAAACTGATATAACGTTCAATCAAAGAAAGACAAAGAAATAAGTTGATTCCCTTTTTCTCTTGTAAGGTGTATCCAGTCCACGGGTTTATCCATTACTTGTGGGATATTCTCCTTCCCAACAGGAAGTTGCAAGAGGACACCCACAGCAGAGCTGTCTATATAGCTCCTCCCCTAACCCCCACCCCCAGTCATTCTCTTGCAACTCTCGACAAGATAGGAAGTATCAAGAGATATGTGGTGACTTAGTGTAGTTTTACCTTCAATCAAGAGTTTGTTATTTTTAAACGGTACCGGCGTTGTACTGTTTTACTTTCAGGCAGAAATTAGAAGAAGAATTCTGCCTGGAGGTTTGATGATCTTAGCGGTTTGTAACTAAGTTCCATTGCTGTTCTCACACATAACTGAAGAGTATGGGAAAACTTCAGTTGGGGGAACGGTCTGCAGATTACCTGCTTTGAGGTATGTTCAGTATTTTTATTTCTAGAGAAATGAATAAGTTCTAGAAAATGCTGACAGAGCCTTGTGTTTTTGAGGTAAGCCTGATGCAGTGATTTAACAGTGACTGAGATCATGCTTACAAAACAGGGTAATACTCATGTTAATACTCATATTACTTAGTGACAAAACGTTTACATGATTTCATAAATAGGACGTTTTTTCTCTGAGGGATATAAGTCTTTATTTGGGGCCTAGTTTCCACATGGCTAGTCAGATACTCCTAGGAGTATTTTCTAAAGGCCCCTCTGACATCCAGTACATGGTGGGAGGGGCCTATTTTAGCGCTCTAGATGCGCAGTTTTAATTCAGACTGAGACATCCAGCTTCCCTAGAAGAGTCCTCTGGCATCTGAGGACCATTATAAAGGGTTTATTTCCTCCCTAAATCATATTTGAGGGCAGGTAGGAGCCTCAGCAGAGCTGTGGCAAGGTGCTCAACTGTATTTTAATGGTGGTTGACGTTTTTTAAATCCGGTTTGGGGGCTAAGGGGTTAATCATCCATTTGCAAGTGGGTGCAATGTTGCTTTAGTCCCTTACACACACTGTAAAAATTTTGAAGACTTTGGTATATTTTTACACTGTTTTGCAGTTTAAGTGCTAGTTTTTTTCTCTTAAAGGCACAGTAACGTTTTTGTTAATTGCTGTTTCACCTTTATTAAAGTGTTTTCCAAGCTTGCTTGTCTCATCACTAGTCTGTTAAACATGTCTGACATAGAGGAAACTCCTTGTTCAATATGTTTAGAAGCCATTGTGGAACCCCCTCTTAGAATGTGTACAAAATGTACTGAAATTTCTATAAATTATAAAGACCATATTATGGCGCTTAAAGATTTATCTCCAGAGGATTCTCTGACTGAAAAAAGGGAGATTATGCCATCTAGCTCTCCCCATGTGTCAGAACCTATAACTCCCACTCAAGTGACGCAAAGTACATCTAGCTCGTCTAATTCTTTTACCTTACAGGACATGGCGGCAGTTATGAATGCTACCCTCTCAGAGGTATTGTCCAAACTGCCAGGGTTACAAGGAAAGCGAGACAGCTCTGGGGCTAGAACGAATACAGAGCTTTCTGACGCTTTAAGACCTGTGTCCGATATACCCTCACAATACTCAGAAGCTTAGGCAGGTGAGCTTCTATCTGTGGGTGACATTTCAGACTCAGGGAAGGCGTTGCTTCATTCTGATTCTGAAATGACAGCGTTTAAATTTAAGCTTGAACACCGCTTATTGCTTAGGGAGGTTTTAGCGACTCTGGACGACTGTGAACCCATTGCAGTCCCAGAGAAATTGTGTAAGATGGACAAATACTTTGCAGTGCCTGTTTACACTGATGTTTTTCCAGTCCCTAAGAGGTTTTCGGAAATTATTACTAAGGAATGGGATAGACCAGGTGTGCCGTTCTCTCCCCCTCCTGCTTTTAAAAAGATGTTTCCCATAGATGCCGCCATACGGGACTTGTGGCAGACGGTCCCTAAGGTGGAGGGAGCGGTCTCTACCCTAGCTAAGCGTACAACTATCCCCGTCGAGGACAGTTGTGCTTTCCTAGATCCTATGGATAAAAAATTGGAGGGTCTCCTTAAGAAAATTTTTATACATCAAGGTTTTATTCTCCAGCCTCTTGCATGCATTGCCCCAGTTACTGCTGCAGCGACTTTTTGGTTCGAGTCTCTTGAGGAGGCTCTACAGGTGGAGACCCCGTTAGATGATATTTTAGACAGGATTAAAGCTCTTAAGTTAGCTAATTCCTTTATTTCTGACTCTGCTTTTCATTTAACTAAGCTCACGTTTAAGAATTCAGGTTTTGCCATTCTGGCGCATAGGGCGCTATGGCTTAAGTCCTGGTCAGCAGACGTTACTTCAAAGTCTAAGCTTCTTAACATCCCCTTCAAGGGTCAGACCCTATTCAGGCCTGGCCTGAAGGAGATCATCTCTGACATTACCGGAGGAAAAGGTCACGCCCTTCCTCAGGATAGGTCCAATAAATTAAGGACCAAACAGAATAATTTTCTTTCCTTTCGAAACTTCACGAGTGGCGCAGCTTCAACTTCCTCTAATACAAAACAAGAGGGAAATTTCGCCAAGTCCAAACCAGTCTGGAGACCTAACCAGGCTTGGAACAAGGGGAAGCAGGCCAAAAAACCTGCTGCTGCCTCTAAGACAGCATGAAGGAGTAGCCCCTGATCCGGGACCGGATAGTAGTTGGGGGCAGACTTTCTCTCTTCGCCCAGGCTTGGGCAATAGACGTCCAGGATCCCTGGGCTTTAGAGATTGTTTCCCAGGGATATCTTCTGGAATTCAAAGGTTCATCTCCAAAGGGGAGATTTCATCTCTCACAACTATCTGCAAACCAGATAAAGAGAGAGGCATTCTTACGTTGTGTTCAAGACCTACTGGTTATGGGAGTGATCCACCCAGTTCCAAGGGTGGAACAGGGGCAAGGTTTCTATTCAAACCTGTTTATAGTTTCCAAAAAAGAGGGAACTTTCAGGCCAATCTTAGATCTCAAGATCCTAAACAAATTTCTAAGGGTCCCATCCTTCAAGATGGAGACAATCCGAACCATCCTCCCTATGATCCAGGAGGGTCAATATATGACTACCGTGGACTTAAAGGATGCTTATCTCCACATTCCGATTCACAGAGATCATCATCAGTTCCTAAGGTTTGCCTTCCTAGACAGGCATCACCAGTTTGTGGCTCTTCCCTTCGGGTTAGCCACGGCGCCAAGAATCTTTACGAAGGTTCTAGGGTCTCTTCTGGCAGTTCTAAGGCCACGGGGCATAGCGGTGGCTCCTTACCTAGACGACATTCTAATCCAGGCGTCGACTTTTCAAATCGCCAAGTCCCATACGGACATTGTTCTGGCCTTTCTTAGCTCTCACGGGTGGAAAGTGAACAGAGAAAAGAGTTCTCTCTCCTCTCACAAGAGTTTCTTTCCTAGGAACTCTGATAGATTCAGTAGAAATGAAAATTTTTCTGACAGAGGTCAGGATATCAAAGCTTCTAACTTCCTGCCATGCTCTTCATTCCACTTCTCGGCCGTCAGTGGCTCAGTGTATGGAAATGATCGGCCTAATGGTAGCGGCAATGGACATAGTTCCGTTTGCCTGCCTACATCTCAGACCACTGCAACTTTGCATGCTCAATCAGTGGAATGGGGACTATACAGATTTGTCTCCTCTGTTAAATCTGGATCAAGAGACCAGGGATTCTCTTCTCTGGTGGTTATCTCGGGTCCATCTGTCCAGGGGAATGAGTTTCCGCAGGCCAGAATGGACTGTAGTGACGACAGATGCCAGCCTTCTGGGCTGGGGCGCAGTCTGGAATTCCCTGAAGGCTCAGGGTTCGTGGACTCAGGAGGAAGCCCTCCTTCCGATAAACATTGTGGAACTAAGAGCGATATTCAATGCTCTTCAGGCTTGGCCTCAACTAGCTGTGGCCAGGTTCATCAGATTTCAGTCGGACAATATCACGACTGTAGCCTATATCAACCATCATGGGGGAACAAGGAGTCCCCTGGCGATGATGGAGGTTTCAAAGATAATTCTATGGGCAGAGGTTCACTCTTGCCATCTCTCAGCTATCCATATCCCAGGAGTAGAGAAATGGGAGGCGGACTTTCTAAGTCGGCAGACCTTTCATCCGGGGGAGTGGGAGCTCCATCCGGAGGTATTTGCCCAGCTGATTCAACTATGGGGCAAACCAGAACTGGATCTGATGGCGTTTTGTCAGAACGCCAAGCTTCCTCGTTTTGCGGCTAGGTCAAGGGATCCCCAGGCAGCGCTGATAGATGTTCTAGCAGTGCCCTGGTCCTTCAGCCTGGCTTATGTGTTTCCACCATTTCCTCTCCTCCCTCGTCTGATTGCCAAGATCAAGCAGGAGAGAGCTTCGGTGATTTTGATAGCACCTGCGTGGCCACGCAGGACTTGGTATTCAGATCTGGTGGACATGTCATCCTTTCCACCATGGACTCTGCCGCTGAGGCAGGACCTTCTACTCCAAGGTCCATTCAAACATCCAAATCTAATTTCTCTGCGTCTGACTGCTTGGAGATTGAACGCTTGATTTTATCAAAACGTGGTTTCTCTGAGTCGGTCATTGATACCTTGATTCAGGCTTGAAAGCCTGTCACCAGGAAAATCTATCATAAGATATGGTGTAAATATCTTCATTGGTGTGAATCCAAGGGTTACTCGTGGAGCAAGGTCAGGATTCCTAGGATTCTATCCTTTCTCCAAGAAGGATTGGAAAAGGGATTATCGGCTAGTTCCTTAAAGGGACAGATTTCTGCTCTGTCTATTCTTTTGCAAAAGCGTCTGGCTGATGTTCCAGACGTTCAGGCGTTTTGTCAGGCTTTGGTTAGAATCAGGCCTGTGTTTAGACCTGTTGCTCCGCCATGGAGTTTAAATTTAGTTCTTAAAGTTCTTCAAGGGGTTCCGTTTGAACCCTTGCATTCCATAGATATCAAGCTTTTATCTTGGAAAGTTCTGTGTTTAGTAGCTATCTTTTCGGCTCGAAGAGTTTCAGAGTTATCTGCCTTACAGTGTGATTCCCCTTATCTGATCTTCCATGCAGATAAGGTAGTTTTGCGTACCAAACCTGGGTTTCTTCCTAAGGTTGTATCTAATAGGAATATCAATCAGGAAATTGTTGTTCCGTCATTGTGTCCTAATCCTTCTTCAAAGAAGGAACGTCTGTTGCACAATCTTGACGTGGTTCGTGCTTTAAAGTTTTATTTACAAGCTACTAAGGATTTTCGCCAAACATCTGCATTGTTTGTTGTCTACTCTGGAAAGAGAAGAGGCCAAAAGGCTTCGGCAACTTCTCTTTCTTTTTGGCTGAGAAGTATAATCCGTTTAGCTTATGAGACTGCTGGCCAGCAGCCTCCTGAAAGAATTACAGCTCATTCTACTAGAGCGGTAGCTTCCACATGGGCTTTTAAACATGAGGCCTCTGTTGAACAGATTTGTAAGGCGGCGACTTGGTCTTCGCTTCATACTTTTTCTAAATTCTACAAATTTGATACTTTTGCTTCCTCGGAGGCTATTTTTGGGAGAAAGGTCTTACAGGCAGTGGTGCCTTCCGTTTAAGTGCCTGCCTTGTCCCTCCCTTCATCCGTGTCCTATAGCTTTGGTATTGGTATCCCACAAGTAATGGATGAACCCGTGGACTGGATACACCTTACAAGAGAAAACAAAATTTATGCTTACCTGATAAATTTCTTTATCTTGTGGTGTATCCAGTCCACGGCCCGCCCTGTCACTCTAAGGCAGGTGTTTTTATTTTTAAAACTACAGTCACCACTGCACCCTATAGTTTCTCCTTTTTCTTACTTGTCTTCGGTCGAATGACTGGAGGTGGGGGTTAGGGGAGGAGCTATATAGACAGCTCTGCTGTGGGTGTCCTCTTGCAACTTCCTGTTGGGAAGGAGAATATCCCACAAGTAATGGATGAACCCGTGGACTGGATACACCACAAGAGAAAGAAATTTATCAGGTAAGCATACATTTTTTTTTTTTTTGGGTTGCTCCTCTATGTAGCATTTTTTATTTATTTATAGCATTGTGCTTAATAGGGGGACTACTAAAATAAAATGATTGATTACAACAATTTGCAAACAAGTCATGAAGGGGCTATTTTGGGATATTTCTGTCAGGTTAGTAATCATGGAGTGGAAGAAGCAGTTTAGTAGTAGAGAGGTTCTGACACCATCCTAGTTCATGCTGTCCTTATCTGAAAAATATCTGCCTAAATCCTTTTGTTGGACTCGGGCATAAATTATAGGTGATAAATTACAGACAAACCATTTAGGAGGTTGTATTCGGCATCAGATAAACTCTTCAGATAGTGAAAGGATGAGGACTTTTAGATCAGTAGGTACACGTCGAACTGTTTAATCCTCTGGATAATGTTTAGAATGTGTGACTCCAACTTGATCCTCTGTAGTGGATACGGTGCTCAATGTGTGTGTGTGGGGGGGGGGGGGGTAGAGCTGCCTTTCCAAAAAATCTGTAAGATTCTGTTTGAATTCTTAGTTTGCTACAAAATGAAAGATGTAAACTACAGATGTGAAAACATACTTTTATCCTTTTTATATTCAGGCCTCCTACTTTTTGATTGACAGCTTCATAATGGAAACTGAGAAGATGGGAGACTTAACACAATGTGTTGATTGTGTTATAACTCATGATATGGCCATTCTTCAGGTGGGCATTTTTGAACTGATAATATTGTTTAACCAAGCACATAAAATAAAAAACACAATGTCATTAATTGTACAATGTATATTATAAAACCGTTTTTTCCATGGGACCAGATTTTGCTGGTGTAAGCCCATGTTTGCAAATCAGATTTATCCTGAGATCTTGGCATACAAGCAGTGTTCTTCAAACTGACTAAATATGGTGCTATGTGGAAACATTAATTTTCTTACAACCAGAGAAAAACCTGGAGCTTGGCAAGAAAGCCGCTCTACATACCTATGTTTCTAGTCATTTAAGATTGGGATTGTGCCCAGGTTTTAATTCTCTCTATATTTGTTTTTTAGTATGTAGCCATAATTACCTTGAAGCCATCACTTGTATGTCCTTAAAGAGATTAATTGGGTGAGGTTTAACCTTTAACTGCTGAGCCATGTCACATCCTGTGCTGAAGCTATTTTGGACGTTTTAGATGTTTACGCTATACTGCAGGTTCGGATTGCCAACCCTCCCTTATTTCCATAGATTTCCTTTATTTATCCAAACACTTATAGTCCCTTTTCCCCCTTATTTTTTTTAAAAAAACATGTAAAATATTAATTTCAAACATTTAATATTATACTCTTGTCCTCTTATTTATGCAATAATTGTGATGTATCTGACAGGTTTAATGCCTTTACTCCAACTGTGCACTAAGGCCCTTATATTCAAAACATGTCAATATATTAGAATAATAGGGACTGACCTGCAAATAATGGGGCGCTCTCCATTATTGATCAAAACATCACCGACATCGGCACACGTCAGCATTTTCTGCGGGTAGGGGGGTATTTAAAGTGTTCCTACACCGCATAGACAGTGTAAATAATGCCTGTGTGACCTTACTTTCCCTAAACCTACACTACCTGCCTCCCACTATAATGTCTTGTAACTAGAAAGGTAGCTAGACAGATATGGCTGACACCCTACTACCCAACCTGTACTTCAGAGATTGGATTATATTGCTCAGCTGGCGATGTATCCTAATCATAGTGCAGGTTACTCTCCTGGAACACTCCCATAGACTTACTACACCTACGTAATGTTTTCACTATACTCCCACCTCGAATGCCCAGCTAACTCTCAAAGAACGCCTACACCTATATAATGTCTGTAATCTACCTGACTAATACAGTATACAAAAAAAACTCCCTATTATAACTACAGGAGCTAGAAAGCTATATTTCTATCATATAGGTGGCGAGAGTCCAAAAGCTTGTTACTGATGGGATATACATTCCTACCAGGAGGGGGCAAAGTTTCCCAAACCTCAAATGCCTATAAATACACCTCCCACCTCACTCATACCTCGGTTTTAAAAACTTTGCTTCCTTAGGAGGTGGTGAAGCATGATGTGCTTGATTCTTCACTGAAAGGCGCTTCTTAGCATATTGAAGCCCAGTTCCTCTCTAAGTACAGTGTTTGTCTCAGGGATGTGAAGGGAGTATTGCCTGATGATACCATGTTTTCACCTATGAGGAATCTATTCATAAGGCTCTCTGTAAATTCGGTCACAGGGATTCATCTGCTTCTTCCTTTTACAAATCAACATTATACTACTATACTCTGCCGATATGTTTCAGTACCGGTTTTGCTGTCTGCTCATGGCCGGCGCTTGTGTAAGGCAGTATAGGCAGCCTCTTTTGTGTGCCCCCAGCAGGGGGTGCCGAGATCGGCGCCACTGCTGATGTGCGCGAGTTAAAATAAATTTTTATGTTGGTGACAAGCAACTTGACATGCGATGCGCACGCATACAGGAGTCTGGCTGGAGGACTCAGGAGTGGAGAGAGTCAAGCAGCTTGAGATAGGCCGCTACATTGTGGGCATGTCGTGTGGTAACAGATGGTGTGGCGTGTGCCGTGGAGCTCGCTTGTGCAGCTGCGCTGCCTCCTGCCTGCCTAAGCCAATACCACTATGAGAGCGAGGGAAATCGTGAGGGCATGCTGGGCACTAGATGACTCAATGAGCCACTTGAGTTACGCCCACCCAGATGGCCAGACTGGGTTCGACAGCAGTGAGGTAGGATGGCAGGGCCAGGGTCTGAGCCAGGGCAACAGCCAGGCTGGTTGGAATGGCGGGCAGAATTAAATTAGAATGCACCATCCATGAGGCTTAAATTGCACCAATTTGCATGTGAGGACACTTGTGTTGACTTTGACTGTGAAGTGAAAAATATGTGTTGAATCTGGTGACTAACAACTGTGACACAGGACAGGGCAGCCGTTCTTATTCTAAAATTCTTATGTACCACATTTGAAAAAAATAGTAGTCATCGCTCACTTTTCTAAGTATGTATCTATTTGGGTTACTATTACCTCAATAAAAAATATTTCTTAAAAATAAAAATAAAGAACAAAACACAGACAGATCCCAAAAGCTACAGGCCCATTTCATTGCTAAATTCTGTCCTGAAAATATTAGGAAAAATACTCGCCAAGCGATTGAACCAAATCCTCCCAGGTGTTATACATGTAGATCAAGTAGGGTTTGTCCCGAGAGGCGAGGGACAATACCATCAGGGCTCTAACGCTTATGGCATACGCCACACATTACAAAATCCCTACGGTCTTCTTGGCAACAGATGCCGAGAAGGCCTTTGATAGGATCAACTGGCAGTTCCTACAAGAGACATTGGTGTCAATTGGTATAGGCCTTAAAATGATTCACAGAATATTTAGTCTCTATTCTTGCCCCACAGCACAAGCAAAAGTGAATGGTCTCCTCTCCCGCCCTTTTAAAATTAGCAACGGCACGAGACAGGGATGCCCTCTGTACCCTCTGCTATTCATCCTTACCATGGAGGTTCTAGCGGCACACGTCAGGAAAAATCAACAGATTAAAGGCATAAACCTGGGGGCGAATAGCTTTAAGATAGCGCTCTACGCGGATGACGTCCTTTTCACAATTAGGGACCCACACCATTCTGTAAGAGCAATAATGGTGGAGCTGAAGAAATTTGGTGACCACTCTAACTTCTTAGTAAACCCGACCAAATCGGAAATACTTAATATAACTATGCCCACGGAAGAGTTTACGTCACTGTCACAGATATGTCCATTACAGTTACAACACCAACAAATAAAATATTTAGGAATATATTTATCGCCTAGACCAAGAGAACTCTTTCAATCTAACTTTGTTACCCTTTTACATAATGTTCAGAAATACCTAACCACCTGGACAGACAAACCCATCTCATGGTGGGGACGCATGCAGTGCATAAAAATGACGACACTACCTAGAATTTGATATATCATACAAGCCCTCCCTATACCCCTACCACAGTGGTGGTCGAAACAGCTACAAAAACATATCAATGCGTTTGTCTGGGGCAATAGCAAACCGAGAATTAACAAGAATACACTACACAGGCCTACTAAAATGGGGGGTTTGGGACTCCCCCATATCAGAACATACTTAGACGCTATGGTTTTGCAGAGGATATTGGATTGGCATTGCCCAGAGTTGACGGGGGGTTTAGATGACAACTACCAGGGATTAGTAGAGTGGCCATATACCACACCTCTAGTGAGATTTACAGGGGAAGGCAAGTTGCTAGAGAGTGGTCAACTGACAGAGGTGGCGAATGGGATATATACTTCATGGCTAAAATACATGCAGTTATCGCATCTGCTCTCTACATCAGCATATAAGACCGATCTTCTTAGGCCCCTCACCTCCTTTGAAAAAGTATGCTTGACGGGTACACCTCTTCCCCACTCACTGTCAAAGATGCGATCTCTCCTACAGGAACCACAACTCGCCAATCTCCCGCCGTACACAACAAAATGGCATGACGAGCTAGGGGTAACATTCACAGTTAAGGAGTGGGAATCTATGTTCCGCAACACTCAAAAGTCATCCACCTCCCCTAAAATATTAGAATTAAACCACAAGGTCCTAACACGTTGGTACTTAACCCCCACGCGTATACATTTGATCTATCCGTCAGCCAGCACTCTTTGTTGGAGGGGATGCAAAACGAGAGGGAGTTTTAAACACATGTGGTGGGACTGCTCCCAATTAAGTCAATTGTGGTCACACATTGAAACTCACTTCCATAAGCTATTGGCAAATGACTTTAAACTGACACCTAGTATAGCCCTATTGAACAATGTATCATCTGTCACATGTAAGATTCGTAGACAGTTACGGCAGATTGGACTGAACGCTGCCAAATGTTTAATAGCTTTAAATTGGAAAACACAGAGACCCCTAACTAGCCAGATGTGGACAGATAAAGTAAAAGACCTAATAGAATTAGAAGAATATGGATATCTTAAGAGACAGAAACTCTCATTCGCACACGATATAAAGTTTCTATGGGAAGATTCCCTGCATGACGCTTCCACCACAGGTAATGACCCACACGACAGAACTGAGATGGCTGGCCTGGTGGCCGGGGTAACTCACTCATAGCGATAAACCACATAAGAAAAGTACATCATGTAAAATATGATCACTCCCAGCATATCTTTAGACAGGAACTGGAACCATCAGATTCTTGCAAAGGCCTAGTATAGAGTAATATGATACCTACAATCGCCTTAGGGTGTTAGAAATATTGCTTAGGTTGCATCTAAGTTTAGGTTTGTTATAATTTTCTTTTTTTTTCTAGTTTTATTTAATTGATACTGATATACATATATGTTTATCTCAGAGCTTAATCATTATATCAATACGACAGAGAGTGAAGACTAAGCCGATGAAGTAATACTTGATTGCTTTGTGTTATAATTTCTGATCTGAATTATGCATATTTTGCAGGCTTGTATTATATTAGGGAGCCTTCTGGCCCCGACTGTTTCTTTCTTTCATTTAAAGAAAGTGACGTATGGGATATACATTCCTACCAGGAGGGGCAAAGTTTCCCAAACCTCAAAATGCCTATAAATACACCCCTCACCACACCCACAATTTAGTTTTACAAACTTTGCCTCCCGTGGAGGTGCTGAAGTAAGTTTGTGCTAGATTCTACGTTGATATGCGCTTCGCAGCAGGCTGAAGCCCAGTTTTCCTCTCAGAGTGCAGTGAATGTCAGAGGGATGTGAAGAGAGTATTGCCTATTTGAATTCAATGGTCTCCTTCTACGGGATCTATTTCATAGGTTCTCTGTTATCGGTCATAGAGATTTATCTCTTTCCTCCCTTTTCAGATCGACGATATACTCTTATGTACCATTACCTCTACTGATTCTCGTTTCAGTACTGGTTTGGCTATCTACGATATGTAGAGGAGTGTCCTGGGGTAAGTAAGTCTTATTTTTTGTGACACTCTAAGCTATGGTTGGGCACTTTATTTATAAAGTTCTAAATATATGTTTTTAAACTTATATTTGCCATGATTCAGGATGATCAATATTCCTTATTTCAGACAGTCAGTTTCATTATTTGGGATAATGCATATGAATAATCATTTTTTTCTTACCTTAAAAATTGATTCAAATTGACTTTTTTCCCTGTGGGCTGTTAGGCTCGCGGGGGCTGAAAATGCTTCAATTTATTGCGTCATTCTTGGCGCAGACTTTTTTGGCGCAAAAAATTCTGTTTGTCATTTCCGGCGTCAAACTTGACGCCCGAAGTTGTTCGTGTTTGCGTAATTTTTTTGACGTTAATAATGTTGGCGTCTTTTTTGGCGCTAAAAAATGTGGGCGTCATTCTTGTCTCCACCTTTTTTTCACATTATTTCAGTCTCATTTTTCATTGCTTCTGGTTGCTAGAGGCTTGTTCATTGGCATTTTTTCCCATTCCTGAAACTGTCATTTAAGGAATTTGATAATTTTGCTTTATATGTTGTTTTTTCTTTTACATATTGCAAGATGTCTCACATTGACCCTGGATCAGAATCTACTTCTGGAAAGACGCTGCCTGATGCTGGTTCTACCAAAGTTAAGTGCATTTGTTGTAAACTTGTGGTAATTGTTCCTCCGGCTGTAGTTTGTGATGAATGTCATGATAAGCTTGCTAATGCAGATAGTATTTCCATTAGTAATATACCATTACTTGTTGCTGTTCCTTCAACATCTAATACTCAGGATGTTCCTGTTAATATAAAAGAATTTGTTTCTAAATCTATTAGGAAGGCTATGTCTGTTATTCCTCCTTCCAGTAAACTTAAAAGGTCTTTTAAAACTTCTCATTTTTCAGAGGAATTTTTAAATGACCGTCATCATTCTGATTTGTCTGTTTCTGATGAGGATATTTCTGGTTCAGAGGATTCTGTCTCAGATATTGACACTGATAAATCTTCATATTTATTTAAGATGGAATTTATTCGCTCTTTACTTAAAGAAGTTTTAATCGCATTAGAAATGGAGGATTCTAGTCCTCTTGATACTAGATCTACTAAGCGTTTAAATTCGTTTTTTAAACCTCCTATAGTTATTCCAGAAGTTTTTCCTGTCCCTGATGCTATTTTCTGAAGTAATTTCTAGGGAATGGAATAATCTGGGTACTTCATTTACTCCTTCTCAAAGGTTTAAGAAATTGTATCCTGTGCCATCTGACAGATTAGAGTTTTGGGACAAAATCCCTAAAGTTGATGGGGCAATCTCTACTCTTGCTAAACGTACTACTATTCCTACAGCAGATAGTACTTCCTTTAAGGATCCTTTAGATAGGAAGATTGAATCCTTTCTAAGGAAAGCTTATTTATGTTCAGGTAATCTTCTTAGGCCTGCTATTTCTTTGGCTGATGTTGCCGCTTCCACTTTTTGGTTGGAGCCTTTAGAACAGCAAGTATCAGACCATAATGCTCATAGCATTGTTAAACTTCTTCAACATGCTAATAACTTTATTTGTGATGCCATCTTTGATATCATTAGAGTTGATGTCAGGTATATGTCTTTAGCTATTTAGCTAGAAGAGCTTTATGGCTTAAAACTTGGAATGCAGATATGTCTTCTAAGTCAACTTTGCTTTCTCTTTCTTTCCAAGGTAATAAATTATTTGGTTCCCAGTTGGATTCAATTATTTCAACTGTTACCGGGGGGGAAAGGAACTTTTTTGCCTCAGGACAAAAAATCTAAAGGTAAATATAGGGCTGCTAATCGTTTTCATTCCTTTCGTCAGAATAAGGAACAGAAGCCTGACCCTTCCCCTAAAGGAACGGTTTCTGTTTGGAAACCTTCTCCAATCTGGAATAAATCCAAGCCTTTTAGAAAGTCAAAACCAGCTCCCAAGTCCACATGAAGGTGCGGCCCTCATTCCAGCACAGCTGGTAGGGGGCAGGTTACGATTTTTCAAAGATATTTGGATCAATTCGATTCACAGTCTTTGAATTCAGAGCATTGTTTCTCAAGGGTACAGAATAGGTTTCAAGGTAAGGCCGCCTGCGAAGAGATTTTTTCTCTCTCGCATTCCAATAAATCCAGTGAAGGCTCAGGATTTTCTGAAATGTGTTTCAGATCTCGAGTTGGCTGGAGTAATTGTGCCAGTTCCAGTTCTGGAACAGGGTCTGGGGTTTTACTCAAATCTATTCATTGTACCAAAAAAGGAGAATTCCTTCAGACCAGTTCTGGATTTAAAGATATTGAATCATTATGTAAGGATACCAACATTCAAAATGGTAACTATAAGGACTATTCTGCCTTTTGTTCAGCAAGGGCATTATATGTCCACAATAGATTTACAGGATGCATATCTTCATATATCCCGATTCATCCAGATCACTTTCAGTTTCTGAGATTCTCTTTTCTAGACAAGCATTACCAGTTTGTGGCCCTTCCGTTTGGCCTAGCAACAGCTCCAAGGATCTTTTCAAAGGTTCTCGGTGCCCTTCTCTCTGTAATCAGAGAACAGGGTATTGCGGTATTTCCTTATTTTGACGATATCTTGGTACTTGCTCAGTTTTCACATTCTGCAGAATCTCATACGAATCAACTTGTGTCGTTTCTTCAAAGACATGGTTGGAGGATCAATTTACCAAAGAGTTCGTTGATTCCTCAGACAAAGGTAACCTTTTTGGGTTTTCAAATAGATTCAGTGTCCATGACCTTGTCTCTAATAGAAAAGAGACGTCTGAAATTGGTTTCAGCCTGTCGAAACCTTCAGTCTCAATCATTCCCTTCGGTAGCTTTGTGCATGGAAATTCTAGGTCTCATGACTGCTGCATCGGACCCTTTGCTTGTTTTCACATGCGACCTCTTCAGCTTTGTATGCTGAACCAATGGTGCAGGGATTATACAAAGATATCACAATTAATATCCTTAAATCCCAATGTACGACACTCTCTGACGTGGTGGATAGATCACCATTGTTTAGTTCAAGGGGCTTCTTTTGTTCGTCCAATCTGGACTGTGATCTCAACAGATGCGAGTCTGTCAGGTTGGGGAGCTGTATGGGGATCTCTGACAGCGCAGGGGGTTTGGGAATCTCAGGAGGCGAGATTACCAATCAACATTTTGGAACTCTGTGCGATTTTCAGAGCTCTTCAGTTCTGGCCTCTTCTGAAGAGAGAATCGTTTATTTGTTTTCAGACAGACAATGTCACAACCGTGGCATATGTCAATCATCAGGGTGGGACTCACAGTCCTCAGGCTATGAAAGAAGTATCTCGGATACTTGTATGGGCGGAATCCAGCTCCTGTCTAATCTCTGCGGTTCATATCCCAGGTGTAGACAATTGGGAAGCGGATTATCTCAGTCGCCAGACGTTACATCCGGGCGAATGGTCCCTTCACCCAGAGGTATTTCTTCAGATTGTTCAAATCTGGGGACTTCCAGAAATAGATCTGATGGCCTCTCATCTAAACAAGAAACTTCCCAGGTATCTGTCCAGATCCAGGGATCCTCAGGCGGAGGCAGTGGACGCGTTGTCGCTTCCTTGGAATTATCATCCTGCCTATATCTTTCCGCCTTTAGTTCTTCTTCCAAAAGTGATTTCCAAAATTCTTATGGAACGTTCGTTTGTACTGCTGGTGGCTCCAGCATGGCCTCACAGGTTTTAGTATGCGGATCTCATTCGGATGGCCAGTTGCCAACCTTGGACACTTCCATTAAGACCAGACCTATCTCAAGGCCCATTTTTCCATCAGGATCTCAAATCATTAAATTTGAAGGTATGGAAATTGAACGCTTGATTCTTAGTCATAGAGGTTTCTCTGACTCAGTAATTAATACTATGTTACAGGCTTGTAAATCTGTGTCTAGGAGGATTTATTATCGAGTCTGGAAGACTTACATTTCTTGGTGTTCTTCTCATAAATTCTCTTGGCATTCTTTTAGAATTCCTAGAATTTTACAGTTTCTTCAGGATGGTTTGGATAAAGGTTTGTCTGCAAGTTCCTTGAAAGGACAAATCTCTGCTCTTTCTGTTCTTTTTCACAGAAAGATTGCTAATCTTCCTGATATTCATTGTTTTGTACAGGCTTTGGTTCGTATTAAACCTGTCATTAAATCAATCTCTCCTCCTTGGAGTCTTAATTTGGTTCTGAGGGCTTTACAAGCCCCTCCGTTTAAACCTATGCATTCTCTGGACATTAAATTACTTTCTTGGAAAGTTCTGTTCCTTTTGGCCATCTCTTCTGCTAGAAGAGTTTCTGAGTTATCTGCTCTTTCTTGTGAATCTCCTTTTCTGATTTTTCATCAGGATAAGGCAGTGTTGCGGACTTCATTTAAATTTTTACCTAAGGTTGTGAATTCTAACAACATTAGTAGAGAAATTGTTGTTCCTTCATTGTGTCCTAATCCTACGAATTCAAAGGAGAGATCTTTACATTCTTTGGATGTAGTTAGAGCTTTGAAATATTATGTTGAAGCTACTAAAGATTTTAGAAAGACTTCTAGTCTATTTGTTATCTTTTCTGGGTCCAGAAAAGGTCAGAAGGCCTCCGCCATTTCTTTGGCGTCGTGGTTAAAGTCTTTGATTCATCATGCTTATGTGGAGTCGGGTAAATCCCCGCCTCAAAGATATACGGCTCATTCTACTAGGTCAGTTTCTACTTCCTGGGCGTTTAAGAATGAAGTTTCTGTTGATCAGATTTGCAAAGCAGCAACTTGGTCTTCTTTGCATACTTTTACTAAATTCTACCATTTTGATGTGTTTTCTTCTTCTGAAGCAGTTTTTGGTAGAAAAGTACTTCAGGCAGTTGTTTCAGTTTGATTCTTCTGCTTATAATTTCAGTTTTTTTCATTATTAAGATTAAAACTTTTGTTTTGGATTGTGGATTATTATTTTTCAGCGGAATTGGCTGTCTTTATTTTATCCCTCCCTCTCTAGTAACTCTTGCGTGGAAGTTCCACATCTTGGGTATTTATTATCCCATACGTCACTAGCTCATGGACTCTTGCTAATTACATGAAAGAAAACATAATTTATGTAAGAACTTACCTGATAAATTAATTTCTTTCATATTAGCAAGAGTCCATGAGGCCCACCCTTTTTGTGGTGGTTATGATTTTTTTGTATTAAGCACAATTATTCCAATTCCTTATTTTTGATGCTTTCGCTCCTTTCTTATCACCTCACTTCTTGGCTATTCGTTAAACTGAATTGTGGGTGTGGTGAGGGGTGTATTTATAGGCATTTTGAGGTTTGGGAAACTTTGCCCCTCCTGGTAGGAATGTATATCCCATACGTCACTAGCTCATGGACTCTTGCTAATATGAAAGAAATGAATTTATCAGGTAAGTTCTTACATAAATTATGTTTTTTCTTATGTACCTGTACATTTTTCTTTAAGACAATAAAGCTTTGAAAATTAAAAAAAAAAAGAAAAAAAAATAAAAAATTAAAAATAAATAAATAAAGAATCTTCCACTCAGTTTTGGACAGAAAGCAGGAAATGCTAAAAACATAAATTTGTAGGATTTAGTTACAACTGCACGTTTGCCAAAAGACAATAAGCCCAAAAGCCCTTTCTTTTGCAAGATGTACCAAGTCCACGGTTTCATCCTTACTTGTGGGATATTGTCCTTCCTAACAGGAAGTAGCAAAGAGAGCACCACAGCAGAGCTGTCTATAGAGCTCCCCCCTTAACTCCACCCCCCAGTCATTCTCTTTGCTGTCTCTAAGCTGGAAGGGTAAAGAGAAGAGGTGTTAAACTGTTAGTTTTTATTTTATCTTCAATCAAGAGTTTGTTATTTTTAAATGGTACCGGTGTTGTACTATTTACTCTCAGGCAGGACATAGATGAAGATTTCTGCCTGGAGGATGATTGATCTTAACATTTGTAACTAAGGTCCACTGCTGTTCCCACAGAAGCTGAGGAGTACAGGAAAACTTCAGTGTGAGGAACGGTTTCTTTCTATACAGCAATGAGGTATGTTAAGTCATTTTTTCTGCAGAGACTGTGTTAACTCAGAAAGGCTGACAGTTTCCCCATTAGGGGAAGGGTAAGCAGTAATCCTAGTTATATAAGGGGCATTACTAGCTTACATACAGGGCTAATCTTATGGGCACTCAGTTTGTGTATAATATATTGGGCAAATGTTTGTGTCTTCTGGGAGTATGGTCTTTATTATTATGGGACATATGTTTGAGGGTACACTTGGCTTATTTAAGGGGTTTTATAACCCACATGGCTTTCAAAAAAAGTTTTTTGTGTAGGCCCCAGCAACATCGAGTGAGAGGGGCGGGGCCTATTTTCGTACATCAGTTGCGCACTTAGTTGATACAGTCAAGCAGCAAGCAACGTCTCCAGAGGTCCTGGTACTCTTCTGGGGCCCAATCGAAGCTTTATTCCCACAGAATCATTCCTTAAGGGCAGGTAGGGCCACAGCAGAGCTGTGGCAAGGTGCTGACAGTTTTTTTTTTACCGGTTTTAGACATTTGTCATTCCGCTTTTTTCATTTGGGGGTATATTGCTTAGATGTTTGTGGTGCAATCGTACTATAACTTAGTGGGTGTACTGTAAAAATTTCGAAAAATTTGAGGCAATTTTAAGCATTTTTGCAGTTTGTGTATGTCTTTTTTTCTCTTAAAGGCACAGTACCATTTTTGAAAATTGTGTTTTTTTCATTACATAAAGTGTTTTTCCGAGCTTTCTTGTCTCATTACTAGCCTGTTCAACATGTCTGACATTGAGGAAACTCATTGTTCAATTTGTTTAGAAGCCGTTGTGGAACCCCCTCTTAGAATGTGTCCCACTTGTACTGATATGTCTATAAATTGCAAACAGCATATTTTGACTTATAAGAGTTTGGCATTGGATGATTCTCAGACAGAAGGAAATCAGGTTTTGCCATCTAGTTCTCCCCAAGTGTCACAACCAGTAACGCCCGCTCAAGCGACGCCAAGTACTTCTAATGCGTCTAATTCTTTCACCTTGCAAGATATGGCCTCAGTTATGAATACTACCCTTACAGAGGTTTTATCTAAACTGCCAGGGTTGCAAGGGAAGCGCAGTAGCTCTGGGTTAAGAACAAATGCTGAGCCTTCTGACGCTTTAGTTGCCGTATCCGATACTCCCTCACAATGTTCTGAGGTAGGGATGAGGGATTTGCTATCTGAGGGAGAGATTTCTGATTCAGGAAGGTTACTCCCTCAGACAGATTCAGATATGACGGCATTTAAATTTAAGCTAGAACACCTCCGTTTATTGCTCAGGGAGGTTTTAGCGACTCTGGATGATTGTGACCCTATTGTAGTTCCAGAGAAATTGTGTAAAATGGACAAATATCTAGAGGTTCCTAATTACACTGATGTTTTCTTTCATGTAATTAGCAAGAGTCCATGAGCTAGTGACGTATGGGATATACATTCCTACCAGGAGGGGCAAAGTTTCCCAAACCTCAAAATGCCTATTAATACACCCCTCACCACACCCACAATTCAGTTTTACATACTTTGCCTCCCGTGGAGGTGGTGAAGTAAGTTTGTGCTAGATTCTTTGTTTATATGCGCTTCGCAGCAGGCTGGAGCCCGGTTTTCCTCTCAGAGTGCAGTGAATGTCAGAGGGATGGGAAGAGAGTATTGCCTATTTGAATACCATGGTCTCTTTCTACGGGATCTATTTCATAGGTTCTCTGTTATCGGTCGTAGAGATTTCTTCTCCTACCTCCCTTTTCAGATCGACGATATACTCTAATATACCATTACCTCTACTGATTCTTGTTTCAGTACTGGTTTGGCTATCTACTATATGTAGATGAGTGTCTTGGGGTAAGTAAGTCTTATTTTATTTGACACTCTAAGCTATGGTTGGGCACTTTATTTTTAAAGTTCTAAATATATGTGTTTAAACTTATATTTGCCATGATTCAGGGTAATCAGTATTCCTTATTTTAGACAGTCAGTTTCATTATTGGGATAATGCATATGAAGGATTATTTTTTTCTTACCTTAAATTTTTTTTTCAATTGACTTTTTTTCCCTGTGGGCTTTTAGGCTCGCGGGGGCTGAAAATGCTTCAATTTATTGCGTCATTTTTTTTGACGTTTTTTTGTGTTCAGACGTTTTTTTGTGCCAAAAATGTGGGCGTCATTTTTGTGGGCGTCACCAGATGTGGCGTCTTACTTGGCGCCAAAAAATATAGGCGTTGTACTTAGCGCCAATAATGTGGGCGTCATTTTTGGCGCCAAAAAATGTGGGCGTCATTCTTGTCTCCACCTTTTTTTCACATTATTTCAGTCTCATTTTTTCATTGCTTCTGCTTGCTAGAGGCTTGTTCATTGGCATTTAGTCCCATTCCTGAAACTGTCATTTAAGGAATTTGATAATTTTGCTTTATATGTTGTTTTTTCTATTACATATTGCAAGATGTCTCAACTGGACCCTGGATCAGAATCTACTTCTGGAAAGACGCTGCTTGATGCTGGTTCTACCAAAGTTAAGTGCATTTGTTGTAAACTTGTGGTAACTGTTCCTCCGGCTGTAGTTTGTGATGAATGTCATGATAAGCTTGCTAATGCAGATAGTATTTCCATTAGTAATAATCCATTACCTGTTGTTGTTCCTTCAACATCTAATGCTCAGGATGTTCTTGTTAATGTTAAAGAATTTGTTTCTAAATCTATTAGGAAGGCTCTGTCTGTTATTCCTCCTTCCAGTAAACGTAAAAGGTCTTTTAAAACTTCTCATATTTCAGATGAATTTTTAAATGACCGTCATCATTCTGACTTGTCTGTTTCTGATGAGGATCTATCTGGTTCAGAAGATTCTATCTCAGGTATTGACACTGATAAATCTTCATATTTATTTAAGATGGAATTTATTTGTTCTTTACTTAAAGAAGTGTTAATCGCATTAGAGATGGAGGAGTCTAGTCCTCTTGATACTAAATCTACTAAGCGTTTAAATTCGGTTTTCAAACCTCATATAGTTATTCCAAAAGTTTTTCCTTTCCCTGATGCTATTTCTGAAGTAATTTCTAGGGAATGGAATAATCTGGGTACTTCTTTTACTCCTTCTCAAAGGTTTAAGAAACTGTACCCTGTGCCATCTGATAGATGTTTAAAAAGTTGGAGAAATATACACATACAAATGACCCAAAATTTCAATTTGACTGAAAGAAAAAAAAACAAGCTTATTACTATGTTTAACCCTTTTTTCTTTTTCAGTATTTAAATTCGGTTTTCAAACCTCATATAGTTATTCCAAAAGTTTTTCCTTTCCCTGATGCTATTTCTGAAGTAATTTCTAGGGAATGGAATAATCTGGGTACTTCTTTTACTCCTTCTCAAAGGTTTAAGAAACTGTACCCTGTGCCATCTGATAGATTAGAGTTTTGGAACAAAATCCCTAAGGTTGATGGGGCTATCTCTACTCTTGCTAAACGTACTACTATTCCTACGGCAGATAGTACTTCATTTAAGGATCCTTTAGATAGGAAACTTGAATCCTTTCTAAGGAGAGCTTATTTATGTTCAGGTAATCTTCTTAGACCTTCTATTTCTTTGGCTGATGTTGCTGCTGCCTCCACTTTCTGGTTGGAGGCTTTAGCGCAACAAGTGTCAGACCATAATACTCATAGCATTGTTAAACTTCTTCAACATGCTAATAACTTTATTTGTGATGCCATCTTTGATATCATTAGAATTGATGTCAGGTATATGTCTTTAGCTATTTTAGCTAGAAGAGCTTTATGGCTTAAAACTTGGAATGCAGATATGACTTCTAAGTCAACTTTGCTTTCTCTTTCTTTCCAAGGTAATAATTTGTTTGGTTCTCAGTTGGATTCTATTATTTCAACTGTTACTGGGGGGAAAGGATCCTTTTTGCCTCAGGACAAAAAATCTAAAGGTAAATACAGGGCTGCTAATCGTTTTCGTTCCTTTCGTCAAAATAAGGAACAAAAGCCTGACCCTTCCCCTAAGGGAACGTTTTCCGTTTGGAAGCCTTCTCCAGTCTGGAATAAATCCAAGCCTTTTAGAAAGTCAAAGCCAGCTCCCAAGTCCACATGAAGGTGCGGCCCTCATTCCAGCACAGCTGGTAGGGGGCAGGTTACGATTTTTCAAAGATATTTGGATCAATTCGATTCACAGTCTTTGGATTCAGAACATTGTTTCACAAGGGTACAGAATAGGTTTCAAGGTAAGGCCACCTGCGAGAAGATTTTTTCTCTCTCGCATTCCAATAAACCCAGTGAAGGCTCAAGCGTTTCTGAAATGTGTTTCAGATCTAGAGTTAGCTGGGGTAATTGTGCCAGTTCCAGTTCTGGAACAGGGACTGGGGTTTTACTCAAATCTATTCATTGTACCAAAGAAGGAGAATTCCTTCAGACCAGTTCTGGATCTAAAAATATTGAATCGCTATGTAAGGATACCGACATTCAAAATGGTAACTATAAGGACTATTCTGCCTTTTGTTCAGCAAGGGCATTATATATCCACAATAGATTTACAGGATGCATACCTTCATATTCCAATTCATCCAGATCACTTTCAGTTTCTGAGATTCTCTTTTCTAGACAAGCATTACCAGTTTGTGGCCCTTCCGTTTGGCCTAGCAACTGCTCCAAGGATCTTTTCAAAAGTTCTCGGTGCCCTTCTCTCTGTAATCAGAGAAAAGGGTATTGCGGTATTTCCTTATTTTAACGATATCTTGGTACTTGCTCAGTCTTCACATTCTGCAGAATCTCATACAAATCAACTTGTGTCGTTTCTTCAAAGACATGGTTGGAGGATCAATTTACCAAAGAGTTCATTGATTCCTCAGACAAAGGTAACCTTTTTGGGTTTTCAAATAGATTCAGTGTCCATGACCTTGTCTCTAACAGAAAAGAGACGTCTGAAGTTGGTTTCAGCCTGTCGAAACCTTCAGTCTCAATCTTTCCCTTCGGTAACTTTATGCATGGAAATTCTAGGTCTTATGACTGCTGTATCGGACGCGATCCCCTTTGCTCGTTTTCACTTGCGACCTCTTCAGCTTTGTATGCTGAACCAGTGGTGCAGGGATTATACAAAGATATCACAATTAATATCCTTAAATCCCAATGTACGACACTCTCTGACGTGGTGGATAGATCACCATTGTTTAGTCCAAGGGGCTTCTTTCTCCAACATTGGTGTGTCCGGTCCACGGCGTCATCCATTACTTGTGGGAAATATTCTCCCCCACAGCAAGAGCTGTCCATATAGCTCCCCTCTGGCTCCGCCCCCCAGTCATTCTCCTTGCTGCTCTGAACAAGTAGCATCTCCACGGGGATGGCGAGGAGTTTGTGGTGTTAGTTGTACTTTTTTATTTCTTCGATCAAGAGTTTGTTTTTTTAAAATAGTGCTGGCTTGTACTATTTACTCTACAACAGAAAAGTGATGAAGATTTCTGTTTAAGAGGGCTATGATTTTAGCACAAGTAACTAAAATCCATTGCTGTTACCACGCAGGACTGTTGAAACCAGAGAACTTCAGTTGGGGGTAACAGCTTGCAGACTCATCTGCTTCAGGTATGACTAGTCTCCTTCTAACAACACAGGCTAATGCTAGATGACAGTCATTTTTCCCCTCAGGGAAAACGGTAAGCCATTTTTCTTTCACTTCAGCAAAAAAGATAACAGGCTTCTCCTTTTTGAATTTTATGCTGGTAGACACTGTTAGGGGCCAAATCGATTGGTTTTTATTACAATATCATGGCATTTGAAATGTTTTATAAGTTCATATACACTTGGGGACGTTTTTTATTGATCTGGCTTGTTTTAGACGCCTAAATTTAGTCAGGAAGGCCCCTTCACTCTAGTGTACTGAGGGAGGAGGCCTCATTTTGGCGCTTCAGCTGCGCAGTTGATTTCAAGGCAGTGCATGCAGTCTCATGTGAGAGGGTCCTGTGGCTCAGAAAGTGACTCCAGAAGGCTTATTTCTGTGGATGGTTGACCCCTAAGGAAGGTAAAAGCTACAGCAATGCTGTAGCAGGGATTGTGGTGTATAAAAATGGTTAAATCCAACAATTAGCTCCGGTTTGCTTGTTTTAAGAGCTAGAGTCTCCATATTTGCTGTGCAATACTTTATAAGCATTAAGACACTGGGGTCCAAATTTCATAAAAATCGGATATTGCCTTCATAGTTTTTTGAACATTCAGAAATAAAGTGTGTCATTTTATTATTTAAAGAGACAGTAACGTTTTTGTTTAAAATCGTTTTTATTGCATTGTTTGCCTGTCTGAATCTGTTTAACATGTCTGGGCCATCAGATAACCTATGTTCTGTGTGTGTAGAGACAAATGTGGTTCCCCCTTCGAGTGTTTGTGATAATTGTGCCGTAGCGTCCAAACAAAATAAGGACAGCTCTGTTACATTTCATAATGTTGCCCAAGATGATTTATCTAATGAAGGTAGTGGGGATAGTTCTACATCCTCTCCTTCTGTGTCTACAACAGCTTTTCCCGCGTAGGCGACACCTAGCACGCCAGTGCTTATTTCTATGCAACAATTAACAGCAGTAGTGGATAATTCTATAGCAAATCTTTTATCCAAACTGCCAGCATTTCAGAGAAAGCGTGATTGTTCAGTTTTAAATACAGATAAAAAGGATGAACAATCAGACGCTGACGATGCCTTATCTATTTTACCCTCACATCAATCAGAATTGGCTTTGAGGGAAGGGCTGTCTGAGGGTGAAATTTCAGACTCAGGAAAAATTTCTCAACAGGCAGAACCTGATATAGTAGCATTTAAGTTTAAGCTAGAACATCTCCTCGCTTTACTTAAGGAGGTATTAGCTACTCTGGATGACTGTGATTCTATGGTAGTACCAGAGAAGTTGTGCAAATTGGACAAATGTTTAGAGGTCCCAGTGCACGACGACGCTTTTCCAATACCCAAGAGGGTAGCGAGCATAGTGGATAAGGAGTAGGAGAAGCCAGGTGTACCCTTTGCTCCACCTCCTATATTTAAGAAAATGTTTCCCATAGTAGACCCTAGAAGGGACGCATGGCAGACGGTCCCGAAGGTTGAGGGAGCTGTTTCAACACTAGCGAAGCGCACAACTATTCCTATAGAGGACAGCTGCGCTTTCAAAGATCCTATGGATAAAAAATTGGAAGGATTGCTTAAAAAAGATTTTTATTCAGCAAGGGTTCATCCTTCAACCAGCTACGTGTGTTATTACTGTCACTTCAGCGGCGTCCTTTTGGTTCGAGGAACTAGAAAGGTCGCTCCAGAAAGAGACTTCCTATGAAGAAGTCATGGACAGAATTCACGCATTAAAGTTAGCTAATTCCTTTATATTGGATGCCGCTTTTCAAATAACGAAATTGGCGGCGAAAAACTCAGGTTTTGCTATAGTAGCGCGGAGGGCGCTTTGGCTAAAATCCTGGTCGGCAGATGTGTCGTCCAAGACTAAGTTACTTAATATTCCTTTCAAGGGTAAGACCCTTTTTGGGCCAGAATTTAAGGAAATTATTTCAGACATAACTGGGGGTAAGGGCCATGCCCTCCCACAGGATAGGCCTTTTAAGTCTAAGAACAAGTCTAATTTTCGTTCCTTTCGCAATTTCAGGAACGGACCGGCTAATAACTCCACTGCCGCTAGACAAGAAGGTAACGCGGCCCAGCCCAAACCCGCTTGCAAGCCCATGCAAGGCTGGAACAAGGGTAAACAGACCAAGAAACCTGCTGCTGCTACCAAGACAGCATGAAAAGGTAGCCCCCGATCCGGGACCGGATCTGGTAGGGGGCAGATTATCTCTCTTCGCTCAGGCTTGGGCAAGAGATGTTCCGGATCCCTGGGCACTAAGAGCAATATTCAATGCGCTCCTGGCTTGGCCTCAGCTAGCGGAAGCCAGGTTCGTAAGATTTCAGTCGGACAACATAACGACTGTTGCGTACATCAATCATCAGGTGGGAACAAAGAGTTCCCTAGCGATGAAGGAAGTAACCAAGATCATCCAATGGGCAGAGAATCACTCCTGCCATCTATCTGCTATTCACATCCCAGGAGTAGACAACTGGGAGGCGGACTATTTGAGTCGTCAGACTTTCCATCCGGGGGAGTGGGAACTCCACCCGGAGGTCTTTGCTCAGTTAACCCAATTATGGGGCATTCCAGACATGGATCTAATGGCGTCCCATCAGAACTTCAAGATTCCTCGTTACGGGTCCAGATCCAGGGATCCCAAGGCGATTCTAGTGGATGCATTAGTGGCGCCTTGGTCGTTCAACCTAACGTATGTGTTTCCACCGTTTCCTCTCCTTCCCAGGCTCATAGCCAGGATCAAACAGGAGAAGGCCTCGGTGATTCTGATAGCTCCTGCGTGGCCACGCAGGACTTGGTATGCAGACCTGGTGAATATGTCATCGGCTCCACCATGGAAGCTACCTTTGAGACAGGATCTTCTAGTACAAGGTCCATTCGAACATCCAAATCTAGTTTCTCTGCAGCTGACTGCTTTGAAATTGAACGCTTGATTTTATCCAAGTGTGGGTTTTCAAATTCTGTGATAGATACTCTGGTCCAAGCCAGAAAACCTGTGACTAGAAAGATTTACCATAAAATATGGAAAAAATATATCTGTTGGTGTGAATCCAAGGGATTCTCCTGGAGTAAGATTAAAATTCCAAAGATTCTCTCCTTTCTCCAAGAAGGTTTGGATAAAGGGTTGTCAGCTAGTTCTCTAAAAGGACAGATTTCTGCTTTATCTGTCTTGTTACACAAACGATTGGCAGCCGTGCCAGATGTACAAGCTTTTGTTCAGGCTTTGGTTAGAATCAAGCCTGTTTACAGACCCATGACTCCTCCTTGGAGTCTAAATTTAGTTCTTTCAGTTCTTCAAGGGGTTCCATTTGAACCTTTACATTCCATAAATATTTAGTTATTATCTTGGAAAGTTCTGTTTTTGGTTGCTATTTCTTCTGCTAGAAGAGTTTCTGAATTATATGCTTTGCAGTGTAATCCACCCTATCTGGTTTTCCATTCAGATAAGGTTGTTTTGCGTACTAAGCCTGGTTTCTCCAACATAGGTGTGTCCGGTCCACGGCGTCATCCTTACTTGTGGGATATTCTCTTCCCCAACAGGAAATGGCAAAGAGCCCAGCAAAGCTGGTCACATGATCCCTCCTAGGCTCCGCCTTCCCCAGTCATTCTCTTTGCCGTTGTACAGGCAACATCTCCACGGAGATGGCTTAGAGTTTTTTAGTGTTTAACTGTAGTTTTTATTATTCAATCAAGAGTTTGTTATTTTAAAATAGTGCTGGTATGTACTATTTACTCTGAAACAGAAAAGAGATGAAGATTTCTGTTTGTAAGAGGAAAATGATTTTAGCAACCGTTACTAAAATCGATGGCTTTTTCCACACAGGACTGTTGAGAGGAATTAACTTCAGTTGGGGGAACAGTGAGCAGACTTTTGCTGCTTGAGGTATGACACATTCTAACAAGACGATGTAATGCTGGAAGCTGTCATTTTCCCTATGGGATCCGGTAAGCCATTTTTATTACAGATAGAAAAAAAGGGCTTCACAAGGGCTTTTTAAGACTGTAGACATTTTCTGGGCTAAATCGATTTATATATAAACATATTTTATACTCCATAGCCTTGAGGAATTATTTTAATCTTGGGAATTATGTAAAATAACCGGCAGGCACTGTATTGGACACCTTACTCTCTAGGGGCTTTCCCTAATCATAGGCAGAGTCTCATTTTCGCGCCTCTATTGCGCACTTGTTTTTGAGAAGCATGACATGCAGATGCATGTGTGAGGAGCTCTGATACATAGAAAAGACTTTCTGAAGGCGTCATTTGGATTCCCCTTTGGGCTTGGTTGGGTCTCAGCAAAGCAGATACCAGGGACTGTAAAGGGGTTAAATATAAAAACGGCTCCGGTTCCGTTATTTTAAGGGTTAAAGCTTCCAAATTTGGTGTGCAATACTTTTAAGGCTTTAAGACACTGTGGTGAAATTTTGGTGAATTTTGAACAATTCCTTCATACTTTTTCGCAATTGCAGTAATAAAGTGTGTTCAGTTTAAAATTTAAAGTGACAGTAACGGTTTATTTTAAAACGTTTTTTGTACTTTGTTATCAAGTTTTTGCCTGTTTAACATGTCTGAACTACCAGATAGACTGTGTTCTGAATGTGGGGAAGCCAAGGTTCCTTCTCATTTAAATAGATGTGATTTATGTGACACAAAATTTAGAGAAAATGATGCCCAAGATGATTCCTCAAGTGAGGGGAGTAAGCATGGTACTGCATCATCCCCTCCTTCGTCTACACCAGTCTTGCCCACACAGGAGGCCCCTAGTACATCTAGCGCGCCAATACTCCTTACTATGCAACAACTAACGGCTGTAATGGATAATTCTATCAAAAACATTTTAGCCAAAATGCCCACTTATCAGCGAAAGCGCGACTGCTCTGTTTTAGAAAATTCTGAAGAGCATGGGGACGCTGATGATATTGGTTCTGAAGGGCCCCTACACCAGTCTGAGGGGGCCAGGGAGGTTTTGTCTGAGGGAGAAATTTCAGATTCAGGGAAAATTTCTCAACAAGCTGAACCTGATGTGATTACATTTAAATTTAAATTGGAACATCTCCGCGCTCTGCTTAAGGAGGTGTTATCTACTCTGGATGATTGTGAGAATTTGGTCATTCCAGAGAAACTATGTAAAATGGGCAAGTTCCTAGAGGTCCCGGGGCCCCCCGAAGCTTTTCCTATACCCAAGCGGGTGGCGGACATTGTAAATAAAGAATGGGAAAGGCCCGGTATACCTTTCGTCCCTCCCCCCATATTTAAAAGATTGTTTCCTATGGTCGACCCCAGAAAGGACTTATGGCAGACAGTCCCCAAGGTCGAGGGGGCGGTTTCTACTCTAAACAAACGCACCACTATACCCATAGAAGATAGTTGTGCTTTCAAAGATCCTATGGATAAAAAATAGGAAGGATTGCTTAAAAAAGATTTTTGTTCAGCAAGGGTTCATCCTTCAACCAGCTACGTGTGTTATTACTGTCACTTCAGCGGCGTCCTTTTGGTTCGAGGAACTAGAAAGGTCGCTCCAGAAAGAGACTTCCTATGAAGAAGTCATGGACAGAATTCACGCATTAAAGTTAGCTAATTCCTTTATATTGGATGCCGCTTTTCAAATAACGAAATTGGCGGCGAAAAACTCAGGTTTTGCTATAGTAGCGCGGAGGGCGCTTTGGCTAAAATCCTGGTCGGCAGATGTGTCGTCCAAGACTAAGTTACTTAATATTCCTTTCAAGGGTAAGACCCTTTTTGGGCCAGAATTTAAGGAAATTATTTCAGACATAACTGGGGGTAAGGGCCATGCCCTCCCACAGGATAGGCCTTTTAAGTCTAAGAACAAGTCTAATTTTCGTTCCTTTCGCAATTTCAGGAACGGACCGGCTAATAACTCCACTGCCGCTAGACAAGAAGGTAACGCGGCCCAGCCCAAACCCGCTTGCAAGCCCATGCAAGGCTGGAACAAGGGTAAACAGACCAAGAAACCTGCTGCTGCTACCAAGACAGCATGAAAAGGTAGCCCCCGATCCGGGACCCTTGGAGATAGTCTCCAAGGGATACCTACTTGCGTTCAAGGGACTTCCTCCAAAGGGAAGATTCTACCTGTCTCGCTTATCTTCAGACCAGATAAAGAAACAGGCATTCTTACATTGTGTAAGAGACCTATCAAAGATGGGAGTGATAAACCCAGTCCCCTCTGGGGAACAAGGTCTAGGTTTTTACTCAAACCTGTTTGTGGTTCCCAAAAAAGAGGGAACTTTCAGGCCAAATCTGGATTTAAAGATATTAAACAAGTTCCTCAGAGTTCCATCCTTCAAAATGGAAACCATTCGGACAATCTTGCCGACAATCCAGCAGGGTCAATATTTGACTACCGTGGATCTAAAGGATGCATATCTGCATATCCCAATCCACAAAACTCATCATCAGTTCCTGAGGTTCGCTTTTCTGGACAAACATTACCAGTTCGTTGCTCTTCCATTCGGTTTAGCCACCGCTCCCAGAATTTTCACAAAGGTGCAATGGTCCCTTCTAGCGGTCCTAAGGCCGAGGAGTATCGCTGTAGCACCTTATCTAGATGACATCCTAATCCAAGCGTCGTCTCTTTCCAAAGCAAGGGCCCACACGGACATTGTGTTGGCTTTTCTCAGATCTCACGGGTGGAAGGTGAACATAGAAAAGAGTTCACTGTCACCGTCCACAAGGGTTCCTTTTCTGGGAACAATAATAGATTCTGTGGAAATGAAGATATTCCTGACAGAAGTCAGAAAGTTAAAGCTTCTAAACGCTTGTCGAGTTCTTCATTCTATTCCTCAACCCTCCATAGCTCAGTGCATGGAAGTAATAGGACTAATGGTCGCAGCAATGGACGTGGTTCCTTTTGCTCGAATTCATCTAAGACCATTACAGCTGTGCATGCTCAATCAGTGGAATGCGGACTATACAGACTTGTCTCCCCAAATTCAAGTAGACCAGGTAACCAGGGACTCACTTCTCTAGTGGTTGACCCAGGATCACCTGTCTCAGGGAATGAGTTTCCGCAGACCAGAGTGGGTCATTGTCACAACCGACGCCAGTCTCTTAGGCTGGGGCGCGGTCTGGGACTCCCTGAAAGCTTAGGGTCTATGTTCTCGGGAAGAGTCGCTTCTCCCGATAAACATTTTGGAACTAAGAGCAATATTCAATGCGCTCCTGGCTTGGCCTCAGCTAGCGGAAGCCAGGTTCGTAAGATTTCAGTCGGACAACATAACGACTGTTGCGTACATCAATCATCAGGTGGGAACAAAGAGTTCCCTAGCGATGAAGGAAGTAACCAAGATCATCCAATGGGCAGAGAATCACTCCTGCCATCTATCTGCTATTCACATCCCAGGAGTAGACAACTGGGAGGCGGACTATTTGAGTCGTCAGACTTTCCATCTGGGGGAGTGGGAACTCCACCCGGAGGTCTTTGCTCAGTTAACCCAATTATGGGGCATTCCAGACATGGATCTAATGGCGTCCCATCAGAACTTCAAGATTCCTTGTTACGGGTCCAGATCCAGGGATCCCAAGGCGATTCTAGTGGATGCATTAGTGGCGCCTTGGTCGTTCAACCTAACGTATGTGTTTCCACCGTTTCCTCTCCTTCCCAGGCTCATAGCCAGGATCAAACAGGAGAAGGCCTCGGTGATTCTGATAGCTCCTGCGTGGCCACGCAGGACTTGGTATGCAGACCTGGTGAATATGTCATCGGCTCCACCATGGAAGCTACCTTTGAGACAGGATCTTCTAGTACAAGGTCCATTCGAACATCCAAATCTAGTTTCTCTGCAGCTGACTGCTTTGAAATTGAACGCTTGATTTTATCCAAGTGTGGGTTTTCAAATTCTGTGATAGATACTCTGGTCCAAGCCAGAAAACCTGTGACTAGAAAGATTTACCATAAAATATGGAAAAAATATATCTGTTGGTGTGAATCCAAGGGATTCTCCTGGAGTAAGATTAAAATTCCAAAGATTCTCTCCTTTCTCCAAGAAGGTTTGGATAAAGGGTTGTCAGCTAGTTCTCTAAAAGGACAGATTTCTGCTTTATCTGTCTTGTTACACAAACGATTGGCAGCCGTGCCAGATGTACAAGCTTTTGTTCAGGCTTTGGTTAGAATCAAGCCTGTTTACAGACCCATGACTCCTCCTTGGAGTCTAAATTTAGTTCTTTCAGTTCTTCAAGGGGTTCCATTTGAACCTTTACATTCCATAAATATTTAGTTATTATCTTGGAAAGTTCTGTTTTTGGTTGCTATTTCTTCTGCTAGAAGAGTTTCTGAATTATATGCTTTGCAGTGTAATCCACCCTATCTGGTTTTCCATTCAGATAAGGTTGTTTTGCGTACTAAGCCTGGTTTCTCCAACATAGGTGTGTCCGGTCCACGGCGTCATCCTTACTTGTGGGATATTCTCTTCCCCAACAGGAAATGGCAAAGAGCCCAGCAAAGCTGGTCACATGATCCCTCCTAGGCTCCGCCTTCCCCAGTCATTCTCTTTGCCGTTGTACAGGCAACATCTCCACGGAGATGGCTTAGAGTTTTTTAGTGTTTAACTGTAGTTTTTATTATTCAATCAAGAGTTTGTTATTTTAAAATAGTGCTGGTATGTACTATTTACTCTGAAACAGAAAAGAGATGAAGATTTCTGTTTGTAAGAGGAAAATGATTTTAGCAACCGTTACTAAAATCGATGGCTGTTTCCACACAGGACTGTTGAGAGGAATTAACTTCAGTTGGGGGAACAGTGAGCAGACTTTTGCTGCTTGAGGTATGACACATTCTAACAAGACGATGTAATGCTGGAAGCTGTCATTTTCCCTATGGGATCCGGTAAGCCATTTTTATTACAGATAGAAAAAAAGGGCTTCACAAGGGCTTTTTAAGACTGTAGACATTTTCTGGGCTAAATCGATTTATATATAAACATATTTTATACTCCATAGCCTTGAGGAATTATTTTAATCTTGGGAATTATGTAAAATAACCGGCAGGCACTGTATTGGACACCTTACTCTCTAGGGGCTTTCCCTAATCATAGGCAGAGTCTCATTTTCGCGCCTCTATTGCGCACTTGTTTTTGAGAAGCATGACATGCAGATGCATGTGTGAGGAGCTCTGATACATAGAAAAGACTTTCTGAAGGCGTCATTTGGATTCCCCTTTGGGCTTGGTTGGGTCTCAGCAAAGCAGATACCAGGGACTGTAAAGGGGTTAAATATAAAAACGGCTCCGGTTCCGTTATTTTAAGGGTTAAAGCTTCCAAATTTGGTGTGCAATACTTTTAAGGCTTTAAGACACTGTGGTGAAATTTTGGTGAATTTTGAACAATTCCTTCATACTTTTTCGCAATTGCAGTAATAAAGTGTGTTCAGTTTAAAATTTAAAGTGACAGTAACGGTTTATTTTAAAACGTTTTTTGTACTTTGTTATCAAGTTTTTGCCTGTTTAACATGTCTGAACTACCAGATAGACTGTGTTCTGAATGTGGGGAAGCCAAGGTTCCTTCTCATTTAAATAGATGTGATTTATGTGACACAAAATTTAGAGAAAATGATGCCCAAGATGATTCCTCAAGTGAGGGGAGTAAGCATGGTACTGCATCATCCCCTCCTTCGTCTACACCAGTCTTGCCCACACAGGAGGCCCCTAGTACATCTAGCGCGCCAATACTCCTTACTATGCAACAACTAACGGCTGTAATGGATAATTCTATCAAAAACATTTTAGCCAAAATGCCCACTTATCAGCGAAAGCGCGACTGCTCTGTTTTAGAAAATTCTGAAGAGCATGGGGACGCTGATGATATTGGTTCTGAAGGGCCCCTACACCAGTCTGAGGGGGCCAGGGAGGTTTTGTCTGAGGGAGAAATTTCAGATTCAGGGAAAATTTCTCAACAAGCTGAACCTGATGTGATTACATTTAAATTTAAATTGGAACATCTCCGCGCTCTGCTTAAGGAGGTGTTATCTACTCTGGATGATTGTGAGAATTTGGTCATTCCAGAGAAACTATATAAAATGGACAAGTTCCTAGAGGTCCCGGGGCCCCCCGAAGCTTTTCCTATACCCAAGCGGGTGGCGGACATTGTAAATAAAGAATGGGAAAGGCCCGGTATACCTTTCGTCCCTCCCCCCATATTTAAAAGATTGTTTCCTATGGTCGACCCCAGAAAGGACTTATGGCAGACAGTCCCCAAGGTCGAGGGGGCGGTTTCTACTCTAAACAAACGCACCACTATACCCATAGAAGATAGTTGTGCTTTCAAAGATCCTATGGATAAAAAATTAGAAGGTTTGCTTAAAAAGATGTTTGTTCAGCAAGGTTACCTTCTACAACCAATTTCATGCATTGTTCCTGTCACTACAGCAGCGTGTTTCTGGTTCGATGAGCTAGAAAAGGCGCTCAATAATAATTCTTCTTCTTATGAGGAGATTATGGACAGAATTCATGCTCTCAAATTGGCTAATTCTTTCACCCTAGACGCCACTTTGCAATTGGCTAGGTTAGCGGCGAAAAATTCTGGTTTTGCTATTGTGGCGCGCAGAGCGCTTTGGTTAAAATCTTGGTCAGCGGATGCGTCTTCCAAGAACAAATTGCTTAACATTCCTTTCAAGGGGAAAACGCTGTTTGGCCCTGACTTGAAAGATATTATCTCTGATATCACTGGGGGCAAGGGCCACGCCCTTCCTCAGGATAGGTCTTTCAAGGCCTAAAATAAACCTAATTTTCGTCCCTTTCGCAGAAACGGACCAGCCCCAAGTGCTACGTCCTCTAAGCAAGAGGGTAATACTTCTCAAGCCAAGCCAGCCTGGAGACCAATGCAAGGCTGGAACAAAGGAAAGCAGGCCAAGAAACCTGCCACTGCTACCAAGACAGCATGAGATGTTGGCCCCCGATCCGGGACCGGATCTGGTGGGGGGCAGACTCTCTCTCTTCGCTCAGGCTTGGGCAAGAGATGTTCTGGATCCTTGGGCACTAGAAATAGTCTCCCAAGGTTATCTTCTGGAATTCAAGGGGCTTCCCCCAAGGGGGAGGTTCCACAGGTCACAATTGTCTTCAGACCACATAAAAAAACAGGCATTCTTACATTGTGTAGAAGACCTGTTAAAAATGGGAGTGATTCATCCTGTTCCATTAGGAGAACAAGGGATGGGGTTCTACTCCAATCTGTTCGTAGTTCCCAAAAAAGAGGGAACATTCAGACCAATCTTAGATCTCAAGATCCTAAACAAGTTTCTCAAGGTTCCATCGTTCAAAATGGAAACCATTCGAACAATTCTTCCTTCCATCCAGGAAGGTCAATTCATGACCACGGTGGATTTAAAGGATGCGTATCTACATATTCCTATCCACAAGGAACATCATCGGTTCCTAAGGTTCGCATTCCTGGACAAGCATTACCAGTTTGTGGCACTTCCGTTCGGATTAGCCACTGCTTCAAGGATTTTCACAAAGGTACTAGGGTCCCTTCTAGCGGTGCTAAGACCAAGGGGCATTGCAGTAGTACCTTACTTGGACGACATTCTGATTCAAGCGTCGTCCCTTCCTCAAGCAAAGGCTCACACGGACATTGTCCTGGCCTTTCTCAGATCTCACGGGTGGAAAGTGAACGTAGAAAAAAGTTCTCTATCTCCGTCAACAAGGGTTCCCTTCTTGGGAACAATAATAGACTCCTTAGAAATGAGGATTTTTCTGACAGAGGCCAGAAAATCAAAACTTCTAAACTCTTGTCAAATTCTTCATTCTGTTCCTCTTCCTTCCATAGCGCAGTGCATGGAAGTAATAGGTTTGATGGTAGCGGCAATGGACATAGTTCCTTTTGCGCGAATTCATCTAAGACCATTACAACTGTGCATGCTCAGTCAGTGGAATGGGGACTATACAGACTTGTCTCCGACGATACAAGTAGATCAGAGGACCAGAGATTCACTCCGTTGGTGGCTGTCCCTGGACAACCTGTCACAGGGGATGAGCTTCCGCAGACCAGAGTGGGTCATTGTCACGACCGACGCCAGTCTGGTGGGCTGGGGCGCGGTCTGGGGACCCCTGAAAGCTCAGGGTCTTTGGTCTCGGGAAGAATCTCTTCTCCCGATAAATATTCTGGAACTGAGAGCGATATTCAATGCTCTCAAGGCTTGGCCTCAGCTAGCAAAGGCCAAGTTCATACGGTTTCAATCAGACAACATGACGACTGTTGCGTACATCAACCATCAGGGGGGAACAAGGAGTTCCCTGGCGATGGAAGAAGTGACCAAAATCATTCAATGGGCGGAGACTCACTCCTGCCACTTGTCTGCAATCCACATCCCAGGAGTGGAAAATTGGGAAGCGGATTTTCTGAGTCGTCAGACATTTCATCCGGGGGAGTGGGAACTCCATCCGGAAATCTTTGCCCAAATTACTCAATTGTGGGGCATTCCAGACATGGATCTGATGGCCTCTCGTCAGAACTTCAAGGTTCCTTGCTACGGGTCCAGATCCAGGGATCCCAAGGCGACTCTAGTAGATGCACTAGTAGCACCTTGGACCTTCAAACTAGCTTATGTATTCCCGCCGTTTCCTCTCATCCCCAGGCTGGTAGCCAGGATCAATCAGGAGAGGGCATCGGTGATCTTGATAGCTCCTGCGTGGCCACGCAGGACTTGGTATGCAGACCTGGTGAATATGTCATCGGCTCCACCATGGAAGCTACCTTTGAGACGAGACCTTCTTGTTCAAGGTCCGTTCGAACATCCGAATCTGGTCTCACTCCAACTGACTGCTTGGAGATTGAACGCTTGATCTTATCAAAGCGAGGGTTCTCAGATTCTGTCATTGATACTCTTGTTCAGGCCAGAAAGCCTGTAACTAGAAATATTTACCACAAAATATGGAAAAAATATATCTGTTGGTGTGAATCTAAAGGATTCCCTTGGGACAAGGTAAAAATTCCTAAGATTCTATCCTTTCTTCAAGAAGGTTTGGAGAAAGGATTATCTGCAAGTTCCTTGAAGGGACAGATTTCTGCCTTGTCTGTGTTACTTCACAAAAAGCTGGCAGCTGTGCCAGATGTTCAAGCCTTTGTTCAGGCTCTGGTTAGAATCAAGCCTGTTTACAAACCTTTGACTCCTCCTTGGAGTCTCAATTTAGTTCTTTGAGTTCTTCAGGGGGTTCCGTTTGAACCCTTACATTCCGTTGATATTAAGTTATTATCTTGGAAAGTTTTGTTTTTGGTTGCAATTTCTTCTGCTAGAAGAGTTTCAGAATTATCTGCTCTGCAGTGTTCTCCTCCTTATCTGGTGTTCCATGCAGATAAGGTGGTTTTACGTACTAAACCTGGTTTTCTTCCGAAAGTTGTTTCTAACAAAAACATTAACCAGGAGATAGTCGTGCCTTCTTTGTGTCCGAATCCAGTTTCAAAGAAGGAACGTTTGTTGCACAATTTGGATGTTGTTCGTGCTCTAAAATTCTATTTAGATGCTACAAAGGATTTTAGACAAACATCTTCCTTGTTTGTTGTTTATTCTGGTAAAAGGAGAGGTCAAAAAGCAACTTCTACCTCTCTCTCTTTTTGGATTAAAAGCATCATCAGATTGGCTTATGAGACTGCCGGACGGCAGCCTCCTGAAAGAATCACAGCTCATTCCACTAGGGCTGTGGCTTCCACATGGGCCTTCAAGAACGAGGCTTCTGTTGATCAGATATGTAAGGCAGCGACTTGGTCTTCACTGCACACTTTTACTAAATTTTACAAGTTTGATACTTTTGCTTCTTCTGAGGCTATTTTTGGGAGAAAGGTTTTGCAAGCCGTGGTGCCTTCCATTTAGGTGACCTGATTTGCTCCCTCCCTTCATCCGTGTCCTAAAGCTTTGGTATTGGTTCCCACAAGTAAGGATGACGCCGTGGACCGGACACACCTATGTTGGAGAAAACAGAATTTATGTTTACCTGATAAATTACTTTCTCCAACAGTGTGTCCGGTCCACGGCCCGCCCTGGTTTTTTAATCAGGTCTGATAATTTATTTTCTTTAACTACAGTCACCACGGTATCATATGGTTTCTCCTATGCAAATATTCCTCCTTTACGTCGGTCGAATGACTGGGGAAGGCGGAGCCTAGGAGGGATCATGTGACCAGCTTTGCTGGGCTCTTTGCCATTTCCTGTTGGGGAAGAGAATATCCCACAAGTAAGGATGACGCCGTGGACCGGACACACCGTTGGAGAAAGTAATTTATCAGGTAAACATAAATTCTGTTTTTCTTCCAAAAGTTGTTTCCAACAAGAATATTAACCAGGAAATAGTTGTTCCTTCTCTGTGTCCGAATCCAGTTTCAAAGAAGGAACGTTTATTACACAATTTAGATGTTGTTCGTGCTTTAAAGTTCTATTTAGAAGCAACTAAGGATTTTAGACAAACCTCATCTTTGTTTGTCGTTTACTCTGGTAAGAGGAGAGGTCACAAAGCTACTACTACCTCTCTCTCTGGCTGAAAAGCATTATCCGATTGGCTTATGAGACTGCCGGACGGCAGCCTCCTGACCGAATCACAGCTCACTTTACCAGGGCTGTGGCTTCCACATGGGCCTACAAGAACGAGGCTTCTGTTGATCAGATATGTAAGGCAGCGACTTGGTCTTCTCTGCACACTTTTGCCAAATTCTACAAATTTGATACTTATGCTTCTTCGGAGGCTATTTTTGGGAGAAAGGTTTTGCGAGCCGTGGTGCCTTCCATTTAGGTAACCTGATTTGCTCCCTCCCTTCATCCGTGTCCTAAAGCTTTGGTATTGGTTCCCACAAGTAATGGATGACGCCGTGGACCGGACACACCAATGTTGGAGAAAACAGAATTTATGCTTACCTGATAAATTACTTTCTCCAACGGTGTGTCCGGTCCACGGCCCGCCCTGGTTTTCCTAATCAGGTTGAAATTTTTTTTTCTTTATACACTACAGTCACCACGGCACCCTATAGTTTCTCCTTTTTCTCCTAACCGTCGGTCGAATGACTGGGGGAGGGGGCGCTATATGGACAGCTCTTGCTGTGTGCTCTCCTTGCCTTTCCCTGTGGGGGAGAATATTTCCCACAAGTAATGGATGACGCCGTGGACCGGACACACCGTTGGAGAAAGTAATTTATCAGGTAAGCATAAATTCTGTTTTTGTTCGTCCAACCTGGACTGTGATCTCAACAGATGCAAGTCTGTCAGGTTGGGGTGCTGTATGGGGGTCTCTGACAGCGCAGGGGGTTTGGGAATCTCGGGAGGCGAGATTACCAATCAACATTTTGGAACTCCGTGCTATTTTCAGAGCTCTTCAATTCTGGCCTCTTCTAAAGAGAGAATCGTTTATTTGTTTTCAGACAGACAATGTCACAACCGTGGCATATGTCAATCATCAAGGTGGGACTCACAGTCCTCAGGCTATGAAAGAAGTATCTCGGATACTTGTATGGGCGGAATCCAGCTCTTGTCTAATCTCTGCGGTTCACATCCCAGGTGTAGACAATTGGGAAGCGGATTATGTCAGTCGTCAGACGTTACATCCGGGCGAATGGTCTCTTCACCCAGAGGTATTTCTTCAGATTGTTCAAATCTGGGGTCTTCCAGAAATAGATCTGATGGCCTCTCATCTAAACAAGAAACTTCCCAGGTATCTGTCCAGATCCAGGGATCCTCAGGCGGAGGCAGTGGACGCGTTGTCGCTTCCTTGGAATTATCATCCTGCCTATATCTTTCCGCCTCTAGTTCTTCTTCCAAAAGTGATTTCCAAAATTCTAATGGAACGTTCGTTTGCACTGCTGGTGGCTCCAGCATGGCCTCACAGGTTTTGGTATGCGGATCTCATTCGGATGGCCAGTTGCCAACCTTGGAATCTTCCGTTAAGACCAGACCTTCTATCTCAAGGCCCTTTTTTCCATCAGGATCTCAAATCATTAAATTTGAAGGTATGGAAATTGAACGCTTGATTCTTAGTCATCGAGATTTCTCTGACTCAGTGATTAATACTATGTTACAGGCTCGTAAATCTGTGTCTAGGAAGATTTATTATCGAGTCTGGAAGACTTACATTTCTTGATGTTCTTCTCATAAATTTTCTTGGCATTCTTTTAGAATTCCTAGAATTTTACAGTTTCTTCAGCATGGTTTGGATAAAGGTTTGTCTGCAAGTTCCTTGAAAGGACAAATCTCTGCTCTTTCTGTTCTTTTTCACAGAAAGATTGCTAATCTTCCTGATATTCGTTGTTTTGTACAGGCTTTGGTTCGTATCAAACCTGTTATTAAGTCAATCTCTCCTCCTTGGAGTCTTAATTTGGTTCTTAGGGCTTTACAAGCTCCTCCTTTTGAACCTATGCATTCTCTGGATATTAAATTACTTTCTTGGAAAGTTCTGTTCCTTTTGGCCATCTCTTCTGCTAGAAGAGTTTCTGAGTTATCTGCTCTTTCTTGTGAGTCTCCTTTTCTGATTTTTCATCAGGATAAGGCGGTGTTGTGGACTTCATTTAAATTTTTACCTAAGGTTGTGAATTCTAACAACATTAGTAGAGAAATTGTTGTCCCTTCATTGTGCCCTAATCCTCAGAATTAAAGGAGAGATCTTTACATTCTTTGGATGTAGTAAGAGCTTTAAAATATTATGTTGAAGCTACTAAGGATTTTAGAAAGACTTCTAGTCTTTTTGTTATCTTTTCTGGTTCCAGGAAAGGTCAGAAGGCCTCCGCCATTTCTTTGGCGTCTTGGTTAAAGTCTTTGATTCATCATGCTTATATAGAGTCGGGTAAATCTCCGCCTCAAAGGATTACGGCTCATTCTACTAGGTCAGTTTCTACTTCCTGGGCGTTTAGGAATGAAGCTTTTGTTGATCAGATTTGCAAAGCAGCAACTTGGTCTTCTTTGCATACTTTTACTAAATTCTACCATTTTGATGTTTTCTCTTCTTCTGAAGCAGTTTTTGGTAGAAAAGTACTTCAGGCAGCTGTTTCAGTTTGATTCTTCTGCTTATAATTTCATTTTTTTTCATTATTAAGATTAAAACTTTTGTTTTGGGTTGTGTATTATTTTTCAGCGGAATTGGCTGTCTTTATTTTATCCCTCCCTCTCTAGTGACTCTTGCGTGGAAGTTCCACATCTTGGGTATTTACTATCCCATACGTCACTAGCTCATGGACTCTTGCTAATTACATGAAAGAAAACATGAGAATCTTAAGAGAACTTACCTGATAAATTCATTTCTTTCATATTAGCAGGAGTCCATGAGGCCCACCCCTTTTGTGGTGGTTATGATTTTTTTGTATAAAGCACAATTATTCCAATTCCTTATTTTTGATGCTTTCGCTCCTTTCTTATCACCCCACTTCTTGGCTATTCGTTAAACTGAATTGTGGGTGTGGTGAGGGGTGTATTTATAGGCATTTTGAGGTTTGGGAAACTTTGCCCCTCCTAGTAGGAATGTATATCCCATACGTCACTAGCTCATGGACTCTTGTTAATATGAAAGAAATTAATTTATTAGGTAAGTTCTTACATAAATTATGTTTTTCTGGTCCCTAAGAGGATTTCGGACATTGTTACTAAGGAGTGGGATAGACCAGGTATTCCGTTCGCTCCCCCTCCTGTTTTTAGGAAAATGTTTCCCATATCTGACACCATGAGGGACTCATGGCAGACGGTCCCTAAGGTGGAGGGAGCTATTTCTACTCTAGCTAAGCGTACAACTATACCTATTGAAGACACTTGTGCTTTCATTGATCCTATGGATAAAAAATTAGAGGGTCTCCTCAAGAAAATTTTTGTTCATCAAGGTTTTCTTCTTCAACCCATAGTGTGCATTGTTCCTGTAACCACTGCAGCTGCCTTTTGGTTTGAGGCTCTAGAAGAGGCTCTTCAGGTGGAGACCCCACTAGATGATATTCTGGACAGAATTAAGGCTCTTAAGATAGCTAATTCTTTTATTACAGACGCCGCTTTTCATCTCGCTAAGTTAGCGGCAAAGAATTCAGGTTTTGCCATTTTATCGCGTAGAGAGTTATGGCTTAATTCCTGGTCGGCTGATGTGTTTTTGACCATCCCTTTCAAAGGTAAGACCCTATTCGGGCCTGCTCTGAAAGAGATCATTTCAGACATCACTGGGGGAAGGGTCATGCCCTTCCCCAAGATAAGTCAAATAAGACAAGGACCAAACAAAATAATTTTCGTTCCTTTCGTAACTTCAAGGGCGGTCCTGCTTCCTCTTCCCCTGCTGCAAAGCAAGAGGGGAACTTTGCTCAATCCAAGCCAACCTGGAGCCCTAACCAGGCTTGGAACAAGGGTAAACAGGCCAAAAAGCCTGCTGCTGCCACTAAGACAGCATGAAGGGGTAGCCCCCGATCCGGGACCAGATCTAGTAGGGGGCAGACTCTCTCTCTTTGCTCAGGCCTGGGCAAGAGATGTTTAGGACTCCTGGGCCGTAGATATTGTAACCCAGGGGTATCTTTTAGATTTCAAAGATTCTCCTCCAAGGGGGAGATTCCATCCTTCTCAATTGTCTGCAAACCAGACAAAAAGAGAGGTGTTCTTATGCTGTGTAGAAGACCTTTTTACCATGGGAGTGATCTGCCCAGTTCCGAAAGCAGAACAGGGACAAGGTTTCTACTCCAATCTGTTTGTGGTTCCCAAAAAAGAGGGAACCTTCAGACCAATTCTAGATCTCAAGATCCTAAACCAATTCCTAAGAGTCCCATCCTTCAAGATGGAGACCATTCGGACTATTTTACCAATGATCCAGAAGGGTCAATATATGACCACCGTGGATCTAAAGGATGCATATTTACACTTTCCTATCCACAAAGATCATCACCAATTCCTAAGGTTTGCCTTTCTGGACAGGCATTACCAGTTTGTGGCTCTTCCCTTCGGGTTGACCACGGCGCCAAGAATCTTCACAAAAGTGCTAGGGTCCCTGCTGGCGGTCCTAAGACCGCGGGGCATTGCAGTTGCGCCTTATCTAGACGACATCCTAATTCAAGCGTTGACTTTCCAACTAGCCAAGTCTCACACAGACTTAGTGTTGGCCTTTCTAAGATCTCATGGGTGGAAGGTGAATGTGAAAAAGAGTTCTCATTCCTCTCACAAGAGTCCCATTCCTGGGAACTCTGATAGATTCGGTGGACATGAAAATTTTTCTGACGGAGGTCAGGAAATCAAAGATTTTAACCACCTGCCGAGCTCTTCATTCCATTCCTCAGCCGTCAGTGACTCAGTGTATGGAGGTAATCAGACTTATGGTAGCGGCAATGGACATAGTTCCGTTCGCTCGCTTGTATTTCAGACCACTGCAACTATGCATACTCACACAGTGGAATGGGGATTATGTCGTTTTATCTCCTCAGATAAATCTGGATCAAGAGACCAGAGACTCTCTTCTTTGGTGGTTGTCACAGGATCACCTGTCCAGGGGAATGTGTTTCCGCAGGCTAGCGTGGGTTATAGTGATGATGGATGCCAGCCTACTGGGCTGGGGTGCAGTCTGGAATTCCTTGAATACTGGATTCCTTCCTAAGGTTGTTACTAATAGGAATATCAATCAGGAAATTGTTGTTCCTTCTCTGTGTCCTAATCCTTCCTCTAAGAAGGAGCGTCTGTTGCACAACTTGGACGTGGTTCGTGCTTTGAAGTTTTACTTGCAAGCAACCAAAGATTTCTGTCAAACGTCTTCTTTGTTTGTTGTCTATTCTGGAAAACGTAGAGGGCAAAAAGCTACGGCTACCTCTCTTTCTTTTTGGCTGAAAAGCATCATCCTTTTGGCATACGAGAACTGCTGGACAGCAGCCTCCTGAAAGGATTACAGCTCTCTCTACTAGAGCGGTGGCTTCCACATGGGCTTTTAAAAATGATGCTTCTGTTGAACAGATTTGTAAGGCTTTGACTTGGTCTTCACTTCATACCTTTTCTAAATTTTACAAATTTGATACTTTTGCTTCTTCTGAGGCTATTTTTGGGAGAAAAGTTTTTCAAGCAGTGGTGCCTTCTGTTTAACCATCTGTCTTGTCCCGCCCGTTCATCCGTGTCCTGTAGCTTTGGTATTGTATCCCACAAGTAAAGGATGAATCCGTGGACTTGTCGTACCTTATAGAAGAAAAGTAAATTTATGCTTACCTGATAAACTAATTTCTTCTATGGTACGACGAGTCCACAACCCGCCCTGTCATTTTAAGACAGATTATATTTTTTGATTTAAACTTCAGTCACCTCTGCACCTTGTAGTTTCTCCTTTTTCTTCCTGTACCTTCGGTCGAATGACTGGGGGGTGGAGCTAAGGGAGGAGCTATATACACAGCTCTGCTGTGGTGCTCTTTGCCACTTCCTGTTAGCAGGAGGATAATATCCCACAAGTAAAGGATGAATCCATGGACTCGTCGTACCATAGAAGAAATTAATTTATCAGGTAAGCATAAATTTACTTTTTGATTCAGGCGTCAACTTACCATCTAGCCAAATCTCACACGGATATCGTGTTGGCTTTTCTAAGAACTCACGGGTGGAAGGTGAATATACAAAAGAGTTCACTAGTTCCACTGACAAGAGTTCCATTCCTGGGAACTCTGATAGACTCGGTAGACATGAAAATATTTCTGACGGAGGTCAGAAAGTGAAAAATCCTGACTACTTGCCGAGCACTTCATTCCATTCCTCTTCCATCAGTGGCGCAGTGTATGGAGGTCATTGGATTAATGGTAGCGGCAATGGACATCGTTCCGTTTGCTCGCTTACATCTCAGACCACTACAGCTGTGCATGCTCAGACAGTGGAATGGGGATTATGCGGATTTATCTCCTCAGATAAATCTGGATCTAGAGACCAGAGACTCTCTTCTTTGGTGGTTGTCACAGGATCATCTGTCCAAGGGAATTTGCTTCCGCAGGCCAGCATGGGTCATAGTGACGAAGGACGCCAGCCTCTTAGGCTGGGGTGCAGTCTGGAATTCACTGAAGGCTCAGGGTGTTTGGACTCAGGAGGAGTCCCTACTACCAATCAATATTCTTGAACTGAGAGCAATATTCAACGCGCTTCAAGCGTGGCCTCAGTTGGTTTTGGCCAAATTCATAAGATTCCAGTCGGACTATATCACGACTGTAGCATATATCAATCATCAAGGAGGAACAAAGAGTTCTCTAGCGATGATAGAGGTTTCCAAGATAATTCGATGGCGGAGACTCACTCTTGCCATCTATCAGCAATCTATATCCCAGGAGTAGAGAACTTGGAAGCGGATTTTCTAAGTCGTCAGACTTTTCATCCAGGGGAGTGGGAGCTCCATCCGGAGGTGTTTGCGGCATTGATCCATCAATGGGGCACACCGGAATTGGATCTGATGGCATCTCGTCAGAATGCCAAACTTCCTTGTTACGGGTCCAGATCAAGGGATCCCCAAACAGTACTGATAGATGCTCTAGCAGTACCTTGGTCGTTCAACCTGGCTTATGTGTTTCCTCCTTTTCCTCTCCTGCCTCGTCCGATTGCCAGAATCAATCAGGAGAGGGCTTCAGCAATCTTGATAGCGCCTGCGAGGCCACGCAGGACTTGGTATGCAGATCTAGTGGAAATGTCATCTCTGCCTCCGTGGAAACTGCCACTGAGACAGGACCTTCTCATTCAAGGTCCGTTCCAACATCCAAATCTAAATTCTCTGCAGCTGACTGCCTGGAGATTGAACGCTTGATATTATCTAAGCGGGAATCTCTGAGTCGGTCATTGATACATTGATTCAGGCTCGGAAGCCTGTTACTAGGAAAATTTGCCATAAGATATGGCGTAAATATCTTTATTGGTGCGAATCCAAGGGCTACTCATGGAGTAGGGTTAGGATTGCTAGGATTTTGTCTTTTCTCCAAGAAGGATTGGAGAAGGGATTATCGGCTAGTTCCTTAAAGGGACAAATTTCTGCTTTGTCAATTTTACTACACAAGCGTCTGGCGGATGTCCCAGACTTTCAGTCTTTTTGCCAGGCTTTAGTCAGAATCAAGCCTGTGTTTAAACCTGTTGCTCCGCCATGGAGTTTGAATTTAGTTCTCAATGTTTTTCAAGGGGTTCCGTTTGAACCCATGCATTCCATTGATATTAAGCTTTTATCTTGGAAAGTTTTGTTTTTAGTTGCTATCTCTTCTGCTCGAAGAGTTTCTGAGCTTTCTGCGTTACAATGTGACTCGCCTTATCTTATATTCCATTCGGATAAGGTGGTTTTGCGTACTAAAACTGGATTCCTTCCTAAGGTTGTTTCAAATAAGAATATTAATCGGGAAATTGTTGTTCCTTCTCTGTGTCCTAATCCTTCTTCTAAGAAGGAGCGTCTGTTACATAACTTGGACGTGGTTCGTGCCTTGAAATTTTACTTACAAGCGACCAAGGATTTCCGTCAAACAACTTCTCTATTTGTTGTTTATTCTGGAAAGTGTAGGGGTCAAAAAGCTACGGCTGCCTCTCTTTCTTTTTGGCTGAAAAGCATCACCTGTTTGGCATACGAGACTGCTGGACAGCAGCCTCCTGAAAAAATTACAGCTCATTCTACTAGAGCGGTGGCTTCCACATGGGCTTTTAAAATCAACGCTTCTGTTGAACAGTTTTGTAAGGCTGCGACATGGTCCTCCCTTCATACCTTTTCCAAGTTTTACAAATTTGATACTTTTGCTTCTTCTGAGGCTGTTTTTGGGAGAAAAGTTCTTCAAGCAGTGGTGCCTTCTGTTTAGGTATCTGTCTTGTCCCTCCCGTTCATCCGTGTCCTGTTGCTTTGGTATTGTATCCCACAAGTAAGGATGAATCCATGGACTCGTCGTATCTAGTAGAAGAAAAGGAAATTTATGCTTACCTGATAAATGGATTTCTTCTATGATACGACGAGTCCACGGCCCTCCCTGTCATATTAGACAGATTATATTTTTGTTTTCAAAACTTCAGTCACCTCTGCACCATTTAGCTTTTCTTTTCTCTTCCTATACCTTCCTTCGAATGACTGGGGGTGGAGAGAAGGGAGGAGCTATATACAGCTCTGCTGTGGTGCTCTTTGCCACTTCCTGTTAGCAGGAGGATAATATCCCACAAGTAAGGATGAATCCGTGGACTTTTCCTCCACTGGAGGTAGGTGAAGAATAAAGATGCTCCAGATATTTTACTATGAGAGTGGTTCTCGGTCAAGGCCCAATTTCGCCTCTGAGTGCTGCTGTTTAACAGAGTGATGAATTGGGTAATGGCACAATTACATCTTTTGGGAGTTAGTCACAAACCTGCCATAGGTGACCCAAGGACATGTCCTTTGCCTCCTCCTATTGGGGTGTCGGTATACTCTTATTCAGTTTCCTCAGCTGACATGTTTTAGCACTGGTTTGGCTTTCTACTGAATTCCATTTTATCTTTCAGTAATTGGGTGACTTTTTTTTTTTTTTTAAAGAGCTTTATTGAGAAAAGTAAACTTACATAATACAATTGGTTCACTTGCAATGACAGACACCATGTCTACCGTAAACAATTCTAATGATAACAATGTATAACAGCCTAAGAGACCCCAATTACACAGAGTCCCGGTGTACAGGATAAAGGAAAACATCAATCTGCTGCCAGCTGGGTGTCAAACCAGATCAAAGTGAATGATTAGCTCTCTACTTAAATTTTCAAAGAATTTTCCGGTAACTAATGACATGTCTTTTAAGGTAAAGACATGATGCTTAGATAACAAATACAAACATGAACAGTTCAGGTCTAAGAAAAAAGATATACAGATATGTTAAATGTTACCCGGTCTGCCGCCCAGCACCTTAGTCCCAGCACCCCTAGCCCCCCCGGTATATGCACAGTCAGGGGGGCAGGAAGGGACTGGGTATAGGAAGGTAGTAGAATAAGGAGCAGGGGAAAAGAGAGTGGGGGAAAGATATCAGAGGGGGTGAGAAGAGAGAGAAAGGGAAAAAAAAAATAATATAGCTGCAAGCAGCAATAGAGGTGGCCAGCGCATCATTTTTGCAATGCCATATAAGTAGTTATGTAACAAAATAAAGCTAAACAACAACTGTTTACAGTTCTAACATAAGCATTTGGAAAAAAAAACACATTTTCGAAATGTTTGCATTTTTTAAAATGGCTGCCCCACCATATGACCAATACTTTCATCACGATCAGATGTAACTCTAGGTGACAATATATGGTTATACAGCAAATTTCACAGCTTTAACGTAAGCGGTTGGAAAGAAAACACAGTTTCAAAATGTTTGCGTAAACCAATATGGCTGCCACAGCTTGTGACTAATTCCTTCAACATGAACAACTGTGACTCTAGGTCACAATATAAGACTGTACAGCAAATTTCACAGTTCTTACATAAGCGGTTGCAGAGAAAATAAACTTTCAAAATTTTCGCGTAAACCAAGATGGCTGCCCGATCGTAAGATATACAGCCTCTATATTATGCACAAGAGTGCTCACTATAGATGTCAATAAACATGGCAAAAATAAAGCATTTTTGTAAAACGGTTTTTGTTTTATTATTACTTTAAATATATCGTTAAGCAATTTTGAACAATTCAAAATGGCTGCCAAGCCACATGACGTATCAACTTCTCTTGAACAAATCTGAATGTTAGTCATAATTTAACTCTATAAACAAAATTTGAAGTCTGTCCCATAAGCGGTTTCGGAGAAGAAGATTTTTTATAGTTTTTAAAAATGGCGTATATGAAACAAAATGGCCGCCAAGCTATGCAATGTATGGCTTTCAAATTGCACATACTAATGCTCACTATAGACCTCTACAATTTGCAGAAGTTTCATGAAAATGTGCAAATGTTTTATTTCACGAAGGCGACTGCGCAATGCGAATTTTAACTGCAATATTGTCTTTAAGGGTTATGACTATGTGTAATCATGTGTCTATTACACTGTAATATTGTTAAATATTGTAAAACTAATGTATAAAGTGCAAAATTACGCAATTAAATGGCGATAAAAAGGTTAATGTCTCACAGCAGCCATGTTGATTACGGAAAAATCGCAATTTTACCAATCTTGGTAGAGGACCTTGCAAGGAGCATACGTGCAAAATTGGGCTTTATTGCACTAAGCGGTTTAAGAAAAGAAGATGTTTAAAGATTTTTGCAAAATGCACGATGGTTGCTACATCATGGGACCAAGTCACTTCTGTTGAGCAAAGGAAAATCTAGGTCATAGCATCACTAAGCACAACAAGTTTCAAAGTTGCAACATAAGCAATTCCAAAGCTAAAGATTATTAAGCAGTTCTCAAAATTTGTTGCAAAAAACAATATGGCTGCGTAACCTTTTGACCTATGAGTTCAATATTGCATGAGCTGTAGCATTGCAATAGGTTGTACCAGCATACCTGATTTCAAGAATTTAGCATAAGTAATTTGTGTTCTGTGAGCAATTGACTCAAAAGAGGAAGTATTGAATTACAAATAATTACGATAAACATAAAACCGATATTGCTGCCGCATCATGTGACTGATTCTCTCCTAATGAGCAATTATGAATCTAGGTAACGATATAAGACTGTACAGCAAATTTCACAGTTCTTACATAAGCGGTTGCAGAGAAAATAGACTTTCGAAATTTTCGTGTAAACCAAGATGGCTGCCCAATCGTAAGATATACAGCCTCCATATTACGCAGAATAGTGCTCACTATAGATGTCAATAAACATGGCAAAAATAAAGCATTTTTGTAAAACGGTTTTTGTTTTATTATTAATTTAAATATATCGTTAAGCAATTTTGAACAATTCAAAATGGCTGCCAAACCACATGACGTATCAACTTCTCTTGAACAAATCTGAATGTTAGTCATAAGATAACTCTATAAACAAAATTTCAAGTCTGTCCCATAAGCGGTTTTGGAGAAGAAGATTTTTTTATAGTTTTTAAAAATGGCGCATACGAAACAAAATGGCTGCCAAGCTATGCAATGTATGGCTTTCAAATTGCACATACTAATGCTCACTATAGACCTCTACAATTTGCAGAAGTTTCATGAAAATTTGCAAATGTTTTATTTCACGAAGGCGATTGCGCAATGCGAATTTTAACTGCAATATTGTCTTTAAGGGTTATGACTGTGTAATCATGTGTGTATTACACTGTAATATTGTTAAATATTGTAAAACTAATGTATAAAGTGCAAAATTACGCAAAATAATGGCGATAAAAAGGTTAATGTCTCACAGCAGCCATGTTGATTATGGAAAAATCTCAGTTTGAACAAACTTGGTAGAGGACCTTGCAAGGAGCATATGTGCAAAATTGCGTGTCATTGCACTAAGCGGTTTAGGAGAAGATGTTTGAATATTTTGGCAAAATGCAAGATGGCTGCCACATCATGTGACCAAGGCACTTTTCTTGAGCAATAGCTATTTCAGGTCATAGTAGCACTAAGCACAGCGAGTTTCAAAGTTGTAACATAAGCAGTTCCAGAGCTAAAGATTTTTAAGCGTTTTTCGAAATTTGTCGCAAAAAGCAATATGGCTGCCAGAGCATGTGACCTATGAGTTCAATTTTGCATGAGATGTAGCACAGCAATAGGCTGTACCAGCATACCTGATTTTAAGAGCTTTGCAAAAACAGTTAAGCAGTTATGGGCAATTGAATACAAAGCTTGGCAGAATAAAAAGAATAATAATAATAATAATAATAATCCGAACAATAGCAATAGGTTGTCCTGCAACTTTGTTGCTGGCCACCTAATAATAATCCAAACAATAACAATAGGTTGTCCTGCAACTTTGTTGCTGGTCACCTAAAAATATGGCACAGAATATCTACCACTCCGAGACCACTTTCTAACCCAAATTCCAGATCCATCTTTCATCTCTCTGACTCGGCACCCTCCCACATCAGAAGCATTTCCGTGTATTCATCTAGTGTCACGGTCTTAATGTAATGGTATTTCTCCAGGAGGAGAATATTTTGCACGTTTTGTCTCCAATCCGCAAGGGTAGGTATCTGGGGAGACTTCCATCGTTGAGGTATCAGGTTCTTAGCCCCCGACAACATCAACATCAGGAGGCTCTTTTTCAACTTATTTTCTATTTTGTTAGGGAATGGAATAGCAACATTTCTGGGATTTTTGGAATATCAAGATCAAGCAATCTCTGAATCTCCCGCCAGACAGAGGACCAAAAGTCCAGCAGGAGTGGGCAGTCCCACCAGATGTGTAAAATCGTACCAGTGCCACCACACCCCCTCCAGCACTTCTCTGAAACTCTCGGGTAGATTGTCTTAAGTCTAGATGGCGTGAGATACCACCGGCCCTGGAATTTATAATGCGATTCCTGCATACGAGCAGAGACCGACAATGTCTTTACGGCTCGGAAAATCCGCTGCCACTCCTCTCTAGAAAACTCAGAGTCTAACTCCTTGTGCCATGCTCTAGGGTAGTTTGGAAGGGGGCCGTCTCTAGGTTGTAGAAGTAAAGTATAGACGAGGGAGACCAAGTGCCCAACTGCAGTACGTTGAGTACATAGAGATTCAAAGGGGGAAGGGTCTCTCACCAGCTGCGGCTTGTGTTTGTGAGTGTTGATAAAGTGTCCTATTTGCAGATAGGTAAACCATGACAGAGAGAGGTCTGGAAAGTCAAGCAATATTTCGTCTTTCGTCTTTAGTCGCCCCATACGGACAAAACTGGCCACCCGATTGTCAAAGGGAGCATTCCGCTCTAAGGGCGCTCTGGATGGCAGGGGCAAATCTGGGTTGCCAAAAATAGGCGTCAGGGGTGAGATTGGGGTAGAAATATGGGAGTCAATTCGTAGTGTGGTTTCCCAAGTCGCGAAAAGCTCCTCCAAGACAGGAAACCCTACAATTTGTGAGGGTCTGTATTTACTATTTATCCACAATAAGGACATCAAGTCATTGACCTGAAAAACCTCCTTGTCTGTAGAAATCCAATCTTTTTGTGGGTTTCCCTGACACCACTCAACTACTCTCTGTTAAATGACTGCTTTTCTGTAAAGCCTTATGTCTGGAAGGGCTAAACCACCCTCCTCTCTTGTCATGTACATCGTCTGTCTGCTAATCCTTGGTCTAGTCCCCTGCCAGATGTGTTCCTCGATTAGGTTTTGGAACTGCGGGAGGAAAGCGTGTGGGAGCGGAATGGGCAATGTCTGGAGCAGATAAAGCAGTCTAGGAAGAACGTTCATCTTCACAACTCCAATCCGTCCCAGCCATGAGATGTTTTTGTGTTTCCACGCAGAAAGGTCGGCTGCGACCTCCCGCCGGAGTGTTGCATAGTTTGACTCAAATAGGTCCTCAATGGAGACAGCGAGATAAACTCCCAGGTACTTCAGATGTTTGTCTTTTATCTGAAATGGGCTGTAATCACGCAGCCAGTCTTTAACAGACGGTTCTAGGTTAATCCCCAGCACCTCTGACTTGGTGGCATTCAACAGGAAGCCAGACACCTCTCCATATCTAGCGAACTCCTGCAGGAGGGCAGGGACAGATGTCCTCAGGTCACTCAGAGTGAAAAGCAGGTCATCAGCGTACATACTTATTTTATATTCTCGTTCTCCTTTTGAGTATCCCGCTATTCTACAGTTGTCACGGATGTTACACGCCAAAGCTTCAACCGAGATGGCGAACAGCAAGGGAGACAGGGGACACCCCTGTCTGGTCCCATTGGTAATAGCAAATGGCTCGGACAGAAGGCCATTGACCCTAAACCTTGCAATGGGCTCAGAATAGAGGCAGAAGACCATCTCTATGAACCGATCTCCAAAGCCCACTCTCCTCAGGGTGTCTCTAAGGAACTGCCAGCTTTTTCTGCATCTGTTGACAACAGGGCGAGCGGCAGCCCCCCCCTTGACAGAATGTGAGATCAGCTGCATAACCTTAAGGGTGTTGTCCCTGGCCTCTCGGCCCGGGACAAACCCCATCTGATCTATGGCGATCAGACCAGGCAGAAACCTATTAACTCTATTTGCCAACACCTTTGCCAAGATCTTAACATCAGCGTTTAACAGAGAGATCGGTCTGTAACTTTGCTGTTTGTCAGGTGGCTTACCCGGCTTCGGGATCACCGTTATATATGCCGACAGCATAGAAGGAGGCAGGGCCCTATCGACAGATAAAGAGTTAAACATGGATTGCAGATGTGGTAGCAGTATAGGCAGAAAGGTCTTATAATATTTTGAGCCTAGCCCATCCGGGCCGGGGCCTTTCCCACTTGGGAGACTTTTTAAAGCGTCCTCTATCTCCTCCCTAGTCAGAGAGGAGTCAAGGAAATCATCTGCCTCTAAGTCCAATACTTTCAGTTTTGTATCTTTGAGATATTCTTGGACCAGGAGGCTCTGAGGAGGGCCTGTAGTCACACGAGACGCCACTGTAGATTTTAGATTGTAGAGACCGCTATAATAAAGCCGGAAAATTTCTGCTATGCCAGGGCTATCCCTATGGACCCTGTCCATGTGGTCCCTCATGGAATAGACGTACGCTTTGAACTGGGATCTCCTGAGTGTTCTCGCCAAGAGTTTCCCAGCTTTGTCTCCACCCTCATAATACCTCTGGTTTAGCCAGGTCGCAATTTTATGATTCTCCTCCTGGAGGAGCTGGTTAAAATCTTTTCTGACCTGAATAAATTTTGTCTCCCTGTCTCCGTTCAAGGGGTCTTTTCTATGCAACTCCTCTAGTGACTTAATTTCCGACAGCAGTTGGTCGTATTTGTCTCTCCTCTGTCTCTGCAGTCGTGCTTTATGTTTGATAAGATGACCCCTTATAACACTCTTATGAGCCTCCCAAACTGTTGTAAAGGGCAGCTCGTCCATTATGTTTAGTTCAAAGTATTCTAACATTCGGGCCGAGATGTCCGAAACAATGCCAGGGATACCCAAGAGAGCATCGTCCAGTCTCCAGGTAGCTGAGGTAGGGGGCGTATCAGGCCACATCATCTGGAATGTGACCGGGGCGTGGTCTGACCACGTGATTGGGGCTATCTCACTACTCTGCACATATTCAATGCCTTGTGAATCTACAAAGAAATAATCAATGCATGAGTACTTCTTGTGTGGGCTGGAGTAAAATGTAAATTTTGTCTCAGTAGGATGTAGAGTGTCCCAGATGTCATGTAACAAGTGATTTCTAAGTGTCGCATTTATATGTTTAAGTACATGGTGTGGCACACTTGAGAGGCCATTAGATGTGTCTTGCTTGGGGATAAGAGGTACATTAAAATCCCCTCCCATGATGATAACCCCCTTGGCATGATCAAGCAATCTACCCGAGAGAGTCTTAAGAAAAATATGCTGGGCAACATTCGGGGCATAGACATTGACCATTGTTACCTGGACGCCATGCAGTGAGCCTACTAGTATAAGGAATCGGCCTTCCTTATCCCGAAGGGTCTCTTGTATTTGAAATGGAACACCTTGGCGAATCAGAATACCCACTCCATTTTGCTTGCAGGGGCCAGAGGAAGAAAGAGCTGTTGGATATCTATGATTATGCCATTTTGGTTCCCTCTGCCTAGCAAAGTGGGACTCTTGTATAAAAATCACATCACCACCCATTTTGTGTATTTCCCTCATGACTATTGAGCGTTTGCCCGGACTATTTAAGCCCTTCACGTTTATCGTCAGAAATCTCAGAGGGTGAACCTGTGAATTCCGGCGTCTGGTGTCCATATTTTACAACAAAAAAACAAAAAACAAAAAAACAGTAAGGAACAGAGAAGAGGGGTAGAAAAAAGGGATGGCAAGGGAAGAAGAGGGCACAGAACTGGTCAGGGAAGTAATGTATTTAGAATATGAGAATGTGTTTACTGACTTTCCAGATCTCGGGCCCTAGTGGAGGTAATTACAAAATAAGATACGTTTAATATGAAATCTGCTATAACAGCTGTAACAGCAAATCCGGGTCTCGATAAGACCAACTAGCCTCTGTAAAGGCTTTTCTAGAGGGAATATGCCGGCGGTTAGCCAGTTGACATATAATGAAACGTACAAAACCTAATGCTGGGTAACTCAACATTCATATGACATCAAACATTTAAGTGTGTTTAACAGTTAAGTTGAGAAATAACAGAATGAACCAACATTTTCGAACCAGGGGGGTAGTATGTGCGCCAGGGTGGGACAGCCGCCATGAAATACCACGCCATCCATCTCTAATGCACATAAACCGTATATATAGCAACATTGCAGGAAACATCAAGGCATGGTGTATAACAGTAATAGATGAACCCAAGCTAATCTCAGGAAGTATTAGTTTGACAAATAAACGTGATTTCTGTTAGGGTGAGTTAATCAGTTCAATATGTTAGACATTAGTGTGCTAAATACTTGTAAATTACAGTTCAGTCCAGGAAAAGTCTCATTACCTCAGGCAGAGTCCCTGGCCTCGACACACATAGCTGAAAAGACAGGTGTATTTTCTTACCTCTCCCGTCAGGACCTAAGTAACTCAACATTCATATGACATCAAACGTTTAAGTGCATTTCACAGTTAAGTTGAGAAATAACAGAATGAACCACCATTTTAGAACCAAGGGGGTGGTATGTGCGCCAAGGTGGGACAGCCGCCAATAAATACCACGCCATCCATCCCTAATGCACATAAACCGTATACATAGCAACATTGCTATATCCAGTGTGGAGCAGAACCTGTCCAAATCCGTGAAGGAGCGGAAGACTGCTGACTTATCACCATTAGAAGCCACTAAACAAGTGGGGAATCCCCATCTGTAGGGAATCTTGTGTTCTTGCAGGACAGATGTTAAAAAGCGGAGATCCCTACGCTTCTGTAGGGTAGCAGGGCATAGATCTGAGAAGATTTGCAAGGTGATCCCTGCATGCTGGACTGGGTGCTTGTTCCTGCTGCACCGGAGAATCTCCTCCTTATCCTTGTAATTCAGCATTCTGAGGATGACATCTCTTGGGGAAGCCTTCTGCAATGGTTTAGGGCGCAATGCCCTATGTGCCCTTTCTATAATGTCCTCAGCTGCTAGCGGAGTACCTTTCACTGTTCTGAAGAGGTCCTGTAGGTAACCATGCAAGGCGGTAGGGTTGATAGATTCCGGGATCCCTCTCACTCGTAGGTTGTTTCGCCTGCTGCGGTTATCTAAATCCTCCACTCTCTCTAATAAACTGTGGATAAGATTGGTGTTTTGTTGTGTCTGGGAGTTGGTATCTTTTAATTGCTGCTGTAATGTGCTTTGTGAGTCCTCCACAACCATTACTCTCTGCGAGAGCTCAGATAGGTCTTTCCTCAGTTCACTGAATAAGTTCTTAATGTCTGCAGCAATACTTTTAATGTCCTCTTTTGATGAAAGGGATTTGAGATCCTCTTTAGTAACATACTGTGATAAGTCAGGGGACATACATATAGGATCCTCTTCTCTGGGGTGTACGTGTGTCTGGCTGTCCTCACCCGCCAGTGCTTCTGCAGATTTAATATAATAGTTCATATTCCTTTTTCAGCGCCCGCTTGCTTTTTCTGGGCCATAGTAATGCTTTCTAGGAGAGTCGGTCACTGCACATGAGAGGCAACCAGCTCACAGTTGTAGGCTTTGGATGACCCCCCTAGAGTGAAGTTGCTAATAGCAGGAACTGGCCGCAGTTAGCTATTAATTTGCTGAGTGAAAAAGAATAAGAAAGTCTCTCTCCCTCTTGGGGACACAGGACACCCTGAGCAGTATGTTGCAGTTTTATAATTGGGATACTGTTGGAGGTGCACCCTTGGGGATAAGCAGCTCTATTTTAAAACTGCGTCACAGTTCTTAAGGCCCAGATCTCAGCCTCTTCACGTAGTCACACTATAGAAGGCCTGATTCATATGAGCATGTTTTTTAGGCCACTGTACAAGCTCTAGTGTCCCCCTGAGTAATTCCTGCACTTTGTTAAGAGCCCCAGTTTTTTTCCTTAGGGGCCTTGGTATAACATCCACCCACCTCCGCCTCTGCTTACCGGCTTTGTGGGGGCCCAGCTGCACCGGGTATCTTTATAATCGGCTCCGATGGGGACACAGCTCAGCAGAACGCCGCACTGTTTGTAGGTTTTTGGGGGCCTATTTCATGCCGGGCAGCTCAGGAAAAAGTTCTGGTTAATGAAACTCCCGCACTCCTCCTTATACACGGCCGTAGCGATCACTCTCAGGTCCGGTGCTAATCTAGAGCCGTTGCGTGCCGCGTCGTTGAGCCACAGCTCGACCAGGTTGTTTCCAATAAGTAAGGTCCCTCTGCTGTATATGATCGGGTACTGTCTGCTTGCGATCTGTCCTCCCGACTCCCGTGGTATCTCTGTCAGGGCCGCGGCTCAGGGCCCAGTGCCAGAATTCTTAAAGGCACATACTGAGTGTTTATATGTGTTATTTTTGGGACTAATATGATCGTCCTGCAGTCCCCTTGGTTCCTAGGCTCATTTATGAGTCTATATAAAAGTACTTTATGGGCTTTGGAGGCATTTGGCTAACCTTCAGCTCAGGAGCACTACACACACACGGCCATTTTCCTGCACAGCCAGGCTCCGCCCCCCGACTTTTTTGTTTTTATTCTGCCATATAAGCCCATTGGGCTAGTAAGTATGTCTATGATTATACTATATAGCCCAGGGTCATTATTATTTATATATTTATTTGTTTTAGCTCCTTTCATTCTTAAAGTTCTATTCCCCTTTAAAAAAAAATTGTGTGCTTATTCTATTGTCGCGTTAGCGCATCTTGGTTTAGAGACTAGCCGGGTTTGGATTTTTTGGTTTGCACACGTTTGTCGATCAGATTTTTTTGGTGCGCTTTTGTTTGCACGCACATTCTCTCTTTTAGTTCTGAGAACACTTAGATGTATGATGCGCTTAGTTCTCCTGCAGGCTATTTTTCATTTTTTAAAGTTGGGTTAGTCCTCTGAGGCCTAGCTGTCCCTCTGTTTGGAGGGGGTGAGTTTTTCCCTTGCTTCAAGCGCTCTTCGGGAATATAGCCTTATAATAGTATATTTCTACTTTATTGTAGATTCTTATCTATGTTGGAGCCTTCTGCGTCTGTCCCTAAATGTAGCCACCAATCGGCAAGCGCTACCCAGGTTTCTGAACCAAAATTGGGCCAGCTCATAAGCTTACATTCCTTCTTTTTCAAAGATACCAAGAGAACGAAGAAAATTGATAATAGGAGTAAATTAGAAAGTTGCTTAAAATTTCATGCTCTATCTGAAACATGAAAGAAAAAATGTGGGTTTCATATTCCTTTAATGGTCCTTTAATCGTTTAAATTTGGTTTTAAAACCTTCTGCTAAGTTCCCAAGGGTTTTTCCTGTGCCGATGCTGTCTCTGACATAGTTTCTAAGCATTGCTCTAAGCCTTTTAATCCTTCTGCTAGATTTAGGAAGATGTATCCTTTGCTGGAATCTAACGTTGAGCTTTGGGAAACAGTTCCTAAATTGGATGGGGCTGTTTCTACTTTGGCTAGGTGTGCCACTATCCCCTTGGAAGATAGAAATTAGAAAAATTTCATAGGAGGGATTTTCAGCAAGCTGTTTTTTCTTTAGTTCTACAGTTAGACTTTCCTTTGTAGCTGCATCTTCTTCTATTTGGCTAGATAATCTGTCTGAGCAGTTTTCGGATGATTATTCTGCTTGTAAGGATGTTCTTAGTCTTTTAGGTTTGCTGAAACCTGCTAATGCTTTTATTTGTGATGCAAATGTGGACATAATTAAGATTAATTCTAAGAGTATGTCTTTAGCACTCCTTTACAGAAGGTTTTTATGGCTTAAATCATTATAAGCTGATACAGTGATATTGTTTGGTTCTGGGTTGGATTCTATTATTTTTACTGTGACTAGTGGCAAGGGAGCTTTTCTTCCCTAGATCTAAGGGTAACTGTAAAGCTCCTAATCGTTTGTTTCTTTCTTCAGAACAAGGAACAACATTTTTTTTCCTCTTCTCAATTACAGGGATCTTCCAATTTGGCATGGAAGACAAGTTCAAACTGGAACATATTTAAGCAGTCTAAGAAACCTGCTCTCTCTACCAAGTCAGCATGTAGGTGCAGCCCCCATTCCAGATACTCAAGTAAGGGGCAGATTACTCCTTTGGAACAAGATTTGGGTTTTTATTCAAACCTCTTCATTGTTCCAAAGAAGGAGGGGACTTTCAGACCAGTTCTGGATTTAAAGGCCCTGAAACATCTATCATAAGGTTTAGAAGGGCTATGTTTTATGTTGTTTGGATAATGTTTTTTCCTAACATTCCAAGGATTTTGCAGGATGGTTTAGATAAGGGTTTATCCACTAGTTCTCGCAGAGGTCAGATTTCTGCCCTTTCAGTTTTATTTCATAAGATTTATAATCTTTCTGACATTCAAAGTTTTGTTCAGGCTTTAGGAAGGATTAAACCTGCTGTAAAACCAGTCTTAACTGGGTTTTAAAGGTTTTGCAAGCTCCTCCTTTTGATCCTATGCATAAGGTAGATATCAAGTTTTTATCTTGGCAGGTGCTGTTTCTTTTGGCAATTTCTTTGGCTAGAAATGTTTGAGTTACCTGTCGATTCTTGTGATCCTCCTTTTCTTATTTTTGATAAAAATAAGGCAGTTTTGAGAACTTAAATAGATTTTTACCTAAGGTGGTGACTGGATAATATGGGTAGGGAAATAGTTTTTCCTTCCTTCTGTCCTAACCTAAATAATTCTATGGAGAGGTTTCTCCATAGTTTGGATGTTGTCAGAGCTTTGAAATACTATTTGCAGGAAACTTAGGATTTCAGGCACATTTCTAAAGCCAGAAAGCTATGGCTGTTTCCTTGGCATCTTGACTTCAGTAGGCTTACTTGGAGGTGAGTCAGTTTCCTCCTAAACAAATAACTGCCCATTCTACTAAGTCACTTGCCACGTCTTGAGTCTTTAAGAATGAGGTCTCTGTAGATCAGATTTTCACGGCAGCTACTTGGTCTTCTTTGCGTACTTTAATCCGCCTTAAGGACATTTCTTTCATGTAATTAGCAAGAGTCCATGAGCTAGTGACATATGGGATATACATTCCTACCAGGAGGGGCAAAGTTTCCCAAACCTCAAAATGCCTATAAATACACCCCTCACCACACCCACAAATCAGTTTTACAAACTTTGCCTCCTATGGAGGTGGTGAAGTAAGTTTGTGCTAGATTCTACGTTGATATGCGCTCCGCAGCAGGTTGGAGCCCGGTTTTCCTCTCAGCGTGCAGTGAATGTCAGAGGGATGTGAGGAGAGTATTGCCTATTTGAATTCAATGATCTCCTTCTACGGGGTCTATTTCATAGGTTCTCTGTTATCGGTCGTAGAGATTCATCTCTTACCTCCCTTTTCAGATCGACGATATACTCTTATTTATATACCATTACCTCTGCTGATTTTCGTTTCAGTACTGGTTTGGCTTTCTACAACATGTAGATGAGTGTCCTGGGGTAAGTAAGTCTTATTTTCTGTGACACTCTAAGCTATGGTTGGGCACTTTTTTTTATAAAGTTCTAAATATATGTATTCAAACATTTATTTGCCTTGACTCAGGATGTTCAACATTCCTTATTTCAGACAGTCAGTTTCATATTTGGGATAATGCATATGAATAAATAAAAAATTTTCTTACCTTAAAATTTGACTTTTTCCCTGTGGGCTGTTAGGCTCGCGGGGGCTGAAAATGCTTCATTTTATTGCGTCATTCTTGGCGCGGACTTTTTTGGCGCAAAATTTTTTTTTCCGGTTTCCGGCGTCATACGTGTCGCCGGAAGTTGCGTCATTTTTGACGTTCTTTTGCGCCAAAAGTGTTGGCGTTCCGGATGTGGCGTCATTTTTGGCGCCAAAAGCATTTAGGCGCCAAATAATGTGGGCGTCATTTTTGGCGCTAAAAAAATATGGGCGTCACTATTGTCTCCACATTATTTAAGTCTCATTATTTATTGCTTCTGGTTGCTAGAAGCTTGTTCACTGTCATTTAAGGAATTTGATCAATTTTGCTTTATATGTTTTTTCTATTACATATTGCAAGATGTCCCACATGGAAACTGAGTCAGAAGATACTTCTGGAAAATCGCTGCCTGGTGCTGGAGCTACCAAAGCTAAGTGTATCTGCTGTAAACTTATGGTATCTGTTCCTCCAGCTGTTGTTTGTACTGTTTGTCATGACAAACTTGTTAATGCAGATATTTCCTTTAGTACTGTTACATTACCTGTTGCTGTTTCGTGAACATCTTATACTCAGAGTGTTCCTGATAACATAAGAGATTTTGTTTCTAAATCCATTAAGAAGGCTATGTCTGTTATTCCTTCTTCTAGTAAAAGTAAAAAATCTTTTAAAACTTCTCATTTTTCAGATGAATTTTTAAATGAACATCATCATTCTGATTCTGATAATGGTTCTTCTGGTTCAGAGGATTCTGTCTCAGAGGTTGATGCTGATAAATCTTCATATTTATTTAAAATGGAATTTATTCGTTCTTTACTTAAAGAAGTCCTAATTGCATTCGAAATTGAGGATTCTGGTCCTCTTGATACTAAATCTAAACGTTTAGATAAGGTTTTTAAATCTCCTGTAGTTATTCCAGAAGTTTTTCCTGTCCCTAGTGCTATTTCTGAAGTAATTTCCAGGGAATGGAATAATTTGGGTAATTCATTTACTCCTTCTAAACGTTTTAAGCAATTATATCCTGTGCCATCTGACAGATTAGAGTTTTGGGACAAAATCCCTAAGGTTGATGGGGCTGTCTCTACTCTTGCTAAGCGTACTACTATTCCTACGACAGATGGTACTTCCTTTAAGGATCCTTTAGATAGGAAAATTGAATCCTTTCTAAGAAAAGCTTACTTGTGTTCAGGTAATCTTCTTAGACCTGCTATATCTTTAGCGGATGTTGCTGCAGCTTCAACTTTTTGGTTTGAAGCTTTAGCGCAACAAGTAACAGATCATAATTCTCATAGCATTATTATTCTTCTTCAACATGCTAATAATTTTATTTGTGATGCCATCTTTGATATCATTAGAGTTGATGTCAGGTATATGTCTCTAGCTATTTTAGCTAGAAGAGCTTTATGGCTTAAAACTTGGAATGCTGATATGTCTTCTAAGTCTACTCTGCTTTCCCTTTCTTTCCAGGGTAATAAATTGTTTGGTTCTCAGTTGGATTCTATTATCTCAACTGTTACTGGAGGGAAATGAACTTTTTTACCACAGGATAAAAAATCTAAAGGTAAATTTAGATCTAATAATCGTTTTCGTTCCTTTCGTCTCAACAAGGAACAAAAACCTGATCCTTCATCCTCAGGAGCGGTATCAGTTTGGAAACCATCTCCAGTCTGGAATAAATCCAATCCTTTTAGAAAATCAAAGCCAGCTCCTAAGTCCACATGAAGGTGCGGCCCTCATTCCAGCTCAGCTGGTAGGGGGCAGATTACGTTTTTTCAAAGAAATTTGGATCAATTCCGTTCACAATCTTTGGATTCAGAACATTATTTCAGAAGGGTACAGAATTGGCTTCAAGATAAGGCCTCCTGCAAAGAGATTTTTTTCTTTCCCGTGTCCCGGTAAACCCAGCAAAGGCTCAAGCATTTCTGAAATGTGTTTCAGATCTAGAGTTGGCTGGAGTAATTATGCCAGTTCCAGTTCTGGAACAGGGGCTGGGGTTTTATTCAAATCTCTTCATTGTACCAAAGAAGGAGAATTCCTTCAGACCAGTTCTGGATCTAAAAATATTGAATCGTTATGTAAGGATACCAACATTCAAAATGTTAATTGTAAGGACTATCCTGCCTTTTGTTCAGCAAGGGCATTATATGTCTACAATAGATTTACAGGATGCATATCTGCATATTCCGATTCATCCAGATCACTATCAGTTTCTGAGATTCTCTTTCCTAGACAAGCATTACCAGTTTGTGGCTCTGCCGTTTGGCCTAGCTACAGCTCCAAGAATTTTTACGAAGGTTCTCGTGCCCTTGGTACTTGCTCAGTCTTCACATTTAGTAGAATCTTCAACATCATGGTTGGAGGATCAATTTACCAAAAAGTTCATTGATTCCTCAGATACAGGTAACCTTTTTAGGTTTCCAGATAGATTCAGTGTCCATGACTCTATCTTTGACAGACAAGAGACGTCTAAAATTGATTTCAGCTTGTCGAAACCTTCAGTCACAATCATTCCCTTCGGTAGCCTTATGCATGGAAATTCTAGGTCTTATGACTGCTGCATCGGACGCAATCCCCTTTGCTCTTTTCACATGCGGCCTCTTCAGCTCTGTATGCTGAACCAGTGGTGCAGGGATTACACAAAGATATTTCAATTAATATCTTTAAAACCGATTGTACGACACTCTCTGACGTGGTGGACAGATCACCATCGTTTAGTTCAGGGGGCTTCTTTTGTTCTTCCGACCTGGACTGTAATTTCAACAGATGCAAGTCTTACAGGTTGGGGAGCTGTGTGGGGGTCTCTGACAGCACAAGGGGTTTGGGAATCTCAGGAGGTGAGATTACCGATCAATATTTTGGAACTCCGTGCAATTTTCAGAGCTCTTCAGTCTTGGCCTCTTCTAAAGAGAGAATCGTTCATTTGTTTTCAGACAGACAATGTCACAACTGTGGCATACATCAATCATCAAGGAGGGACTCACAGTCCTCTAGCTATGAAAGAAGTATCTCGAATTCTGGTATGGGCGGAATCCAGCTCCTGTCTAGTTTCTGCGGTTCATATCCCAGGTATAGACAATTGGGAAGCGGATTATCTCAGTCGCCAAACGTTACATCCGGGCGAATGGTCTCTTCACCCAGAGGTATTTCTTCAGATTGTTCAAAGGTGGGGTCTTCCAGAAATAGATCTGATGGCTTCTCATCTAAACAAGAAACTTCCCAGGTATCTGTCCAGATCCAGGGATCCTCAAGCGGAAGCAGTGGATGCGTTGTCACTTCCTTGGAAGTATCATCCTGCCTATATCTTTCCGCCTCTAGTTCTTCTTCCAAGAGTAATCTCCAAGATTCTGAAGGAATGCTCGTTTGTTCTGCTGGTGGCTCCAGCATGGCCTCACAGGTTTTGGTATGCGGATCTTGTCCGGATGGCCTCTTGCCAACCGTGGACTCTTCCGTTAAGACCAGACCTTCTGTCACAAGGTCCTTTTTTCCATCAGGATCTCAAATCCTTTAATTTAAAGGTATGGAGTTTGAACGCTTGATTCTTAGTCAAAGAGGTTTTTCTGACTCTGTAATTAATACTATCTTACAGGCTCGTAAATCCGTATCTAGGGAGATATATTATAGAGTCTGGAAGACTTATATTTCTTGGTGTCTTTCTCATCATTTTTCCTGGCATTCTTTTAGAATTCCGAGAATTTTACAGTTTCTTCAGGATGGTTTGGATAAAGGTTTGTCTGCAAGTTCCTTGAAAGGACAAATCTTCTCTTTCTGTTCTTTTTCACGGAAAGATTGCTAATCTTCCTGATATTCATTGTTTTGTACAAGCTTTGGTTCGTATAAAACCTGTCATTAAGTCAATTTGTCCTCCTTGGAGTTTGAATTTGGTTCTGGGGGCTCTTCAAGCTCCTCCGTTTGAACCTATGCATTCTTTGGACATTAAATTACTTTCTTGGAAAGTTTTGTTCCTTTTGGCCATATCTTCTGCCAGAAGAGTTTCTGAATTATCTGCTCTTTTTTGTGAGTCTCCTTTTCTGATTTTTCATCAGGATAAGGCGGTGTTGCGAACTTCTTTTAAATTTTTACCTAAGGTTGTGAATTCTAACAACATTAGTAGAGAAATTGCGGTTCCTTCATTATGTCCTAATCCTAAGAATTCTAAGGAGAAATCATTGCATTCTTTGGATGTAGTTAGAGCTTTGAAATATTATGTTGAAGCTACTAAGAATTTCCGAAAGACTTCTAGTCTATTTGTTATCTTTTCCGGTTCTAGGAAAGGTCAGAAGGCTTCTGCCATTTCTTTGGCATCTTGGTTGAAATCTTTAATTCATCATGCTTATGTCGAGTCAGGTAAAACTCCGCCTCAAAGGATTACAGCTCATTCTACTAGGTCAGTTTCTACTTCCTGGGCTTTTAGGAATGAAGCTTCGGTTGATCAGATTTGCAAAGCAGCAACTTGGTCTTCTTTGCATACTTTTACTAAATTCTACCATTTTGATGTGTTTTCTTCTTCTGAAGCAGTTTTTGGTAGAAAAGTACTTCAGGCAGCTGTTTCAGGTGATTCTTCTGCTTATAATTTCAGTTTTTTTTTCATTATAAGTTTTAAACTTTGTTTTGGGTGTGGATTATTTCTTTCATGTAATTAGCAAGAGTCCATGAGCTAGTGACGTATGGGATATACATTCCTACCAGGAGGGGCAAAGTTTCCCAAACCTCAAAATGCCTACAAATACACCCCTCACCACACCCACAAATCAGTTTTACAAACTTTGCCTCCTATGGAGGTGGTGAAGTAAGTTTGTGCTAGATTCTACGTTGATATGCGCTCCACAGCAGGTTGGAGCCCGGTTTTCCTCTCAGCGTGCAGTGAATGTCAGAGGGATGTGAGGAGAGTATTGCCTATTTTGAATGCAGTGATCTCCTTCTACGGGGTCTATTTCATAGGTTCTCTGTTATCGGTCATAGAGATTCATTTCTTACCTCCCTTTTCAGATCGACGATATACTCTTATATATATATATATACCATTACCTCTGCTGATTTTCGTTTCAGTACTGGTTTGGCTTTCTACAAACATGTAGATGAGTGTCCTGGGGTAAGTAAGTCTTATTTTCTGTGACACTCTAAGCTATGGTTGGGCACTTTTTTAATAAAGTTCTAAATATATGTATTCAAACATTTATTTGCCTTGACTCAGGATGTTCAACATTCCTTATTTTCAGACAGTCAGTTTCATATTTGGGATAATGCACTTGAATCAATTATTTTTCTTACCTTAAAAATTTGACTTTTTTCCCTGTGGGCTGTTAGGCTCGCGGGGGCTGAAAATGCTTCATCTTATTGCGTCATTCTTGGCGCAGACTTTTTTGGCGCAAAAAAAAAAAAAAATCTTTTCTGTTTCCGGCGTCATACGTGTCGCCGGAAGTTGCGTCATTTTTGACGTTCTTTTGCGCCAAAAATGTCGGCGTTCCGGACGTGGCGTCATTTTGGCGCCAAAAGCATTTAGGCGCCAAATAATGTGGGCGTCTTATTTGGCGCTAAAAAAATATGGGCGTCGCTTTTGTCTCCACATTATTTAAGTCTCATTTTTCTTTGCTTCTGGTTGCTAGAAGCTTGTTCCTTGGCATTTTTTCCCATTCCTGAAACTGTCATTTAAGGAATTTGATCAATTCTCTTACATATTGCAAGATGTCTCACGTTGCATCTGAGTCAGAAGATACTTCAGGAAAATCGCTGTCTGGTGCTGGAACTACCAAAGCTAAGTGTATCTGCTGTAAACTTTTGGTAGCTGTTCCTCCAGCTGTTGTTTGTATTAATTGTCATGACAAACTTGTTAATGCAGATAATATTTCCTTTAGTAATGTACCATTACCTGTTGCAGTTCCATCAACATCTAATGTTCAGAATGTTCCTGATAATATAAGAGATTTTGTTTCTGAATCCATCAAGAAGGCTATGTCTGTTATTCCTCCTTCTAGTAAACATAAAAAATCTTTTAAAACTTCTCTTTATACAGATGAATTTTTAAATGAACATCATCATTCTGATTCTAATGACTCTTCTGGTTCAGAGGATTCTGTCTCAGAGGTTGATGCTGATAAATCTTCATATTTATTTAAAATGGAATTTATTCGTTCTTTACTTAAAGAAGTACTAATTGCTTTAGAAATTGAGGATTCTGGTCCTCTTGATACTAAATCTAAACGTTTAGATAAGGTCTTTAAATCTCCTGTGGTTATTCCAGAAGTTTTTCCTGTTCCTGGTACTATTTCTGAAGTAATTTCCAGAGAATGGAATAATTTGGGTAATTCATTTACTCCTTCTAAACGTTTTAAGCAATTATATCCTGTGCCGTCTGACAGATTAGAATTTTGGGACAAAATCCCTAAAGTTGATGGGGCTATTTCTACCCTTGCTAATCGTACTGCTATTCCTACGTCGGATGGTACTTCCTTTAAGGATCCTTTAGATAGGAAAATTGAATCCTTTCTAAGAAAAGCTTATCTGTGTTCAGGTAATCTTCTTAGACCTGCTATATCATTGGCTGATGTTGCTGCAGCTTCAACTTTTTGGTTGGAAACTTTAGCGCAACAAGTAACAGATCATGATTCTCATAATATTATTCTTCTTCTTCAACATGCTAATAATTTTATCTGTGATGCCATTTTTGATATTATCAGAGTTGATGTCAGGTTTATGTCTCTAGCTATTTTAGCTAGAAGAGCTTTATGGCTTAAAACTTGGAATGCTGATATGTCTTCTAAATCGACTCTACTTTCCATTTCTTTCCAGGGTAACAAATTATTTGGTTCTCAGTTGGATTCTATTATCTCAACTGTTACTGGTGGGAAAGGAACTTTTTTACCACAGGATAAAAAATCTAAGGGTAAAAACAGGGCTAATAATCGTTTTCGTTCCTTTCGTTTCAACAAAGAACAAAAGCCTGATCCTTCATCCTCAGGAGCAGTTTCAGTTTGGAAACCATCTCCAGTCTGGAATAAATCTAAGCCTTCTAGAAAAGCAAAGCCAGCTTCTAAGTCCACATGAAGGTGCGGCCCTCATTTCAGCTCAGCTGGTAGGGGGCAGGTTACGTTTTTTCAAAGAAATTTGGATCAAATCTGTTCACAATCTTTGGATTCAGAACATTGTTTCAGAAGGGTACAGAATTGGTTTCAAGATAAGACCTCCTGCAAAGAGATTTTTTCTTTCCCGTGTCCCAGTAAATCCAGTGAAAGCTCAAGCATTTCTGAAATGTGTTTCAGATCTAGAGTTGGCTGGAGTAATTATGCCAGTTCCAGTTCTGGAACAGGGGCTGGGGTTTTATTCGAATCTCTTCATTGTACCAAAGAAGGAGAATTCCTTCAGACCAGTTCTGGATCTAAAAATATTGAATCGTTATGTAAGGATACCGACATTCAAAATGGTAACTGTAAGGACTATCTTGCCTTTTGTTCAACAAGGGCATTATATGTCCACAATAGATTTACAGGATGCATATCTGCATATTCCGATTCATCCAGATCATTATCAGTTCCTGAGATTCTCTTTTCTGGACAAGCATTACCAGTTTGTGGCTCTGCCGTTTGGCCTAGCTACAGCTCCAAGAATTTTTACAAAGGTTCTCGGTGCCCTTCTGTCTGTAATCAGAGAACAGGGTATTGTGGTATTTCCTTATTTGGACGATATCTTGGTACTTGCTCAGTCTTTACATTTAGCAGAATCTCATACGAATCGACTTGTGTTGTTTCTTCAAGATCATGGTTGGAGGATCAATTCACTAAAAAGTTTGATTCCTCAGACAAGGGTAACCTTTCTGGGTTTCCAGATAGATTCAGTGTCCATGACTCTGTCTTTGACAGACAAGAGACGTCTAAAATTGATTTCAGCTTGTCGAAACCTTCAGTCACAATCATTCCCTTCGGTAGTCTTATGCATGGAAATTCTAGGTCTTATGACTGCTGCATCGGACGCGATCCCCTTTGCTCGTTTTCACATGCGACCTCTTCAGCTCTGTATGCTGAATCAATGGTGCAGGGATTACACAAAGATATCTCAATTAATATCTTTAAAACCGATTGTACGACACTCTCTAACGTGGTGGACAGATCACCATCGTTTAATTCAGGGGGCTTCTTTTGTTCTTCCGACCTGGACTGTAATTTCAACAGATGCAAGTCTTACAGGTTGGGGAGCTGTGTGGGGATCTCTGACGGCACAAGGAGTTTGGGAATCTCAGGAGGTGAGATTACCGATCAATATTTTGGAACTCCGTGCAATTTTCAGAGCTCTTCAGTCTTGGCCTCTTCTGAAGAGAGAATCGTTCATTTGTTTTCAGACAGACAATGTCACAACTGTGGCATACATCAATCATCAAGGAGGGACTCACAGTCCTCTGGCTATGAAAGAAGTATCTCGAATTCTGGTTTGGGCGGAATCCAGCTCCTGTCTAATCTCTGCGGTTCATATCCCAGGTATAGACAATTGGGAAGCGGATTATCTCAGTCGCCAAACGTTGCATCCGGGCGAATGGTCTCTTCACCCAGAGGTATTTCTTCAGATTGTTCAAATGTGGGAACTTCCAGAAATAGATCTGATGGCGTCTCATCTAAACAAGAAACTTCCCAGGTATCTGTCCAGATCCCGGGATCCTCAGGCGGAAGCAGTGGATGCATTATCACTTCCTTGGAAGTATCATCCTGCCTATATCTTTCCGCCTCTAGTTCTTCTTCCAAGAGTAATCTCCAAGATTCTGAAGGAATGCTCGTTTGTTCTGCTGGTAGCTCCGGCATGGCCTCACAGGTTTTGGTATGCGGATCTTGTCCGGATGGCCTCTTGCCATCCGTGGACTCTTCCGCTAAGACCAGACCTTCTGTCACAAGGTCCTTTTTTCCATCAGGATCTCAAATCCTTAAATTTAAAGGTATGGAGATTGCACGCGTGATTCTTGGTCAAAGAGGTTTCTCTGACTCTGTGATTAATACTATGTTACAGGCTCGTAAATCTGTATCTAGAGAGATATATTATAGAGTCTGGAAGACTTATATTTCTTGGTGTCTTTCTCATCATTTTTCTTGGCATTCTTTTAGAATTCCGAGAATTTTACAGTTTCTTCAGGATGGTTTAGATAAAGGTTTATCCGCAAGTTCTTTGAAAGGACAAATCTCTGCTCTTTCTGTTCTTTTTCACAGAAAGATTGCTAATCTTCCTGATATTCATTGTTTTGTACAAGCTTTGGTTCGTATAAAACCTGTCATTAAGTCAATTTCTCCTCCTTGGAGTTTGAATTTGGTTCTGGGGGCTCTTCAAGCTCCTCCTTTTGAACCTATGCATTCATTAGACATTAAATTACTTTCTTGGAAAGTTTTGTTCCTTTTGGCGATCTCTTCTGCCAGAAGAGTCTCTGAATTATCTGCTCTTTCTTGCGAGTCTCCTTTTCTGATTTTTCATCAGGATAAGGCGGTGTTGCGAACTTCTTTTGAATTTTTACCTAAGGTTGTGAATTCCAACAACATTAGTAGAGAAATTGTGGTTCCCTCATTATGTCCTAATCCTAAGAATTCTAAGGAGAAATCGTTGCATTCTTTGGATGTTGTTAGAGCTTTGAAATATTATGTTGAAGCTACTAAGTCTTTCCGAAAGACCTCTAGTCTATTTGTTATCTTTTCCGGTTCTAGAAAAGGCCAGAAAGCTTCTGCCGTTTCTTTGGCATCTTGGTTGAAATCTTTAATTCATCATGCCTATGTCGAGTCGGGTAAATCTCCGCCTCAAAGGATTACAGCTCATTCTACTAGGTCAGTTTCTACTTCCTGGGCGTTTAAGAATGAAGCTTCGGTTGATCAGATTTGCAAAGCAGCAACTTGGTCCTCTTTGCATACTTTTACTAAATTCTACCATTTTGATGTATTTTCTTCTTCTGAAGCAGTTTTTGGTAGAAAAGTACTTCAGGCAGCGGTTTCAGTTTGAATCTTCTGTTTATGTTTTTCATTAAACTTTATTTTGGGTGTGGATTATTTTCAGCAGGAATTGGCTGTCTTTATTTTATCCCTCCCTCTCTAGTGACTCTTGCGTGGAAAGATCCACATCTTGGGTAGTCATTATCCCATACGTCACTTGCTCATGGACTCTTGCTAATTACATGAAAGAAAACATAATTTATGTAAGAACTTACCTGATAAATTCATTTCTTTCATATTAGCAAGAGTCCATGAGGCCCGCCCTTTTTTGTGGTGGTTATGATTTTTTTTGTATAAAGCACAATTATTCCAATTCCTTATTTTATATGCTTTCGCACTTTTTTCTTATCACCCCACTTCTTGGCTATTCGTTAAACTGATTTGTGGGTGTGGTGAGGGGTGTATTTGTAGGCATTTTGAGGTTTGGGAAACTTTGCCCCTCCTGGTAGGAATGTATATCCCATACGTCACTAGCTCATGGACTCTTGCTAATATGAAAGAAATGAATTTATCAGGTAAGTTCTTACATAAATTATGTTTTTTTAGCGGAATTGGCTGTCTTTATTTTATCCCTCCCTCTCTAGTGACTCTTGCGTGGAAGATCCACATCTTGGGTAGTCATTATCCCATACGTCACTAGCTCATGGACTCTTGCTAATTACATGAAAGAAAACATAATTTATTTAAGAACTTACCTGATAAATTCATTTCTTTCATATTAGCAAGAGTCCATGAGGCCCACCCTTTTTTTGTGGTGGTTATGATTTTTTTGTATAAAGCACAATTATTCCAATTCCTTATATTTATGCTTCGCACTTTTTTCTTATCACCCCACTTCTTGGCTATTCGTTAAACTGATTTGTGGGTGTGGTGAGGGGTGTATTTGTAGGCATTTTGAGGTTTGGGAAACTTTGCCCGTCCTGGTAGGAATGTATATCCCATACGTCACTAGCTCATGGACTCTTGCTAATATGAAAGAAATGAATTTATCAGGTAAGTTCTTACATAAATTATGTTTTTTTTTTTTGTTTTTTTTTGTAGACAACACAAAGTATTAATATAGGCCCATTTTGGTATATTTTATGCCACCATTTCACCGCCAAATGCAATCAAATAAAAAAACCTTTAACTTTTTCACAAACTTTAGGTTTCTCACTGAAATTATTTACACGCCGCTTGTGCAATTATGGCACACATGGTTGTTGAAGCTTCTCTGGGATCCCCTTTGTTTAGAAATAGTAGACATATATGGCTTTGCCATTGCTTTTTTCCCCCCAAAAAAGCTCTCATACCTTCCCACCTCTAACTAGTTTCAGCCATCTTAGGTTTTCTATCATTTTTCTTTTTTATTGAAAAATAATAAATAAAAAAAAGATCTTGGGGGAGCAGAGCCGGTAGCGGTTAAGATGGCCGCATGAATCCTTAGTTCCGTGAAAGCAGAGAACATAAAGGAGAACTAATGCGAAAAATTTTGCATATCCGATAACCAGAACACTTGCTGCACACAATAATTACTGGCATCTGCGGTTAAATGAACCTCAGCCCGAGATTAAAAGTGACCGACATCTCACTGACACACGACAGGCTTTGGGCCTAGGACGGCTGAATGTAAGCACTTCGTGGAACATTCCGTAGATCGCCATCGACGAGTAAAACAAATAGTGCTACACAGATAATAATAACAACAGCAGCAACAGACGCCTCAAAGAAATCAGAGAGCGGAGGCCTGAAGCATGTAAAGTGCAAACTGCGCAACTAATACACCAATTCAATGGCCAAATGCACATATAAACAACATCCAGCAACATTTGGTATAAGGGAAAACTGCTGATGATATAATCCTATATATCATACAAGATATACACGATTGCAGATTGAAGCAGAGGGCTATTCCTCTTTTATAGATGGGCAAGAAACTAAGCCTACATACGCGCACTCAAAAGCAAAGAAAACTGCCAACTTAAACAGAGCCACATTGGACATATCTTCAGTTCATTTGTGATTCTCTCTTACAAAAGGGAATTATGGCTTCTAAAAGAACTGGTAAACAAGACAAGTTACCTAAAGCTACACCAAGTAAAGGTCCATCAGTGGCATCCTTTTTTAACCCTACAGAAGGCACCAATTTGTCCACCTCTCAGGCCTCTTCCCCCGTGGTGTCATCCTCCCCAAAACATCAATCTTCTGTAGAAACATCTTCACAAGAAGTGGTTCAGATACCGTCTACATTCCTATCTACCTTACCTTCTAAGCAAGATGTTGCAGACATTGTCAGAGCATGCATTCGAGAGGAGCTAGTTGATCTAAAGCGAGATATTAACACACTTGGTTTTAGAGGGGAGGCCTTAGAGGATGGTAATGATAATTTGAGGGAGGAATTTGATAAGCTACAATCGCAAGTGGAATTGTACTCTTCAGCCATAGATTCTCTACATAATAAAATACATAATAAAATAGCGGACCTGGATAAGAGGAGTAGAAGGAAGAATCTTTGACTCCGCTGGGTCCTGAATCAGTTCTTCCTAAAGATTTACCTACATACCTGCCTGCTTTATTCAGTCACCTTAAAGGAAATAACTCGAAGGATGAGATACCTTGGGATAGAGCCCACAGAGCTCTAAGAGCTAGGTCCCCTGACTCTGCACCACCGAGAGACATAATCATAAAGTTTAAAAACTACAGAGATAAGGATAAAATCCTTAATCTCTCTAGGAAAAGCCAGCCAATTAGGTTTCATGATACCGTCTTAAAACTATATGCAGATTTGTCACAAAGAACTCAACAATATTTGTTCAGTACAAGGGGCAAGACAGATGCCTACTTATATGGCCCACATATTCTGTCTGATAGGTCCCTTCTGGCACTCTATGCCAGGCCTTGAATGTTTTTGTTATGTGTTTTTCTAAATTGTTCATGTTAAAGTTAAAGATTATGTCAGTTTACATTTTACTGTTTGAATTGTACAATATATGCAGTACCAGAACGCAAAATGGAAATTATCACAACCTCTACATTCATAACACTTACCCAATGGAATCTAAAAACAACAATATATGCATCCTAACTCAGAATGTTAAAGGGTTCAACTCTCCATGTAAAAGGTCTAAGGCCATATCTGACCTACTTAGGAAAGGGGCCGACATTCTTTTTCTCCAAGAGACACATTTTAAGAAATTACAAATACCTAAATACTTTGGTAAACATTTTACTCAACACTTCCAAACGTTGTGGAGTCAGTATCCTAATAAGCAAACATATCCCTTTTGTTCTATCACAAATAGTTAAGGATGCTGAGGATAGATTTATAGGGATCAAAGGTCTGATGTACAATGTTTATGCCCCAAACACGAATCATATCCCTTTCTTTAAATCGCTCTTCTGGAGAATATTGGACATTTCCAAAGGCCCGGTTTTCATTGGAGAAGATTTCCAATTTCCCATTTCAACCACTAATTGATAACACAAATGCGACCTCTAGAACTTCCAAACGCACTACATCTTATCTATGGAAGGGACTCAGAGATAACAACCAATACGATGTCTGGAGATTTGTACACCCTTCTAAAAGGGATTATACTTTTTACTCCCATCCTTCACATACATACAGTAGGATAGATTATATCCTCACAAATAAAGCAGACCTCTCTTTAATAACTAAGTCTACCATATTGCCACATCATGGTTAGACCATGACCTATACAGATTAAATGGCCTCATACCCCCTCTAACCCATTTTAGTGGCGTTTAGATGAATCTATACTAACCCATCAACCTTTTGTTAAACACATATCCACCACAATAACAGAATACTTTCATATAAACACTAACTTTGTTGCGAGTCCCTATGTTGTGTGGGAGGCCCACAAATGCACACTTTGAGGAGAATTTATCAAATGCAGAGCACAACTCCAAAAAAAATCTAGACAAACATACTCCGATCTAATGTCAAAATTAACTCAACTAGACTTCACACACAAAAAAGATCCTACTAATATCCTAGAGGAAATCAGAGAAACAAGAGAACAGCTAAATACCTACCTCCCTTTAGAACACCAAAGATCCTCCTTAAAATTAAAACAGAAATGTTATTACGAGGGAAATAAAGCAGGAAAAATGATGGCTAGAACACTAAAATGCGCTAAATTAAAGTAATTTATCTGAGAACTTAAAACACAGCAAAACAATGTAGTTCAAACAACTCCTGAAATATTAGACCAATTCCATCAATATTATTCAAAACTATACCATATTTCAGCTGAACCTATGCATCAAAATATGGATAAGGA